>NC_081418.1:15651640-15951640 GCF_949786415.1 Peromyscus eremicus
TGGGACAACCTGACTTACCTTAAAAAAGCATCTCTAGACTGATGAAGAACCAGTGTCCCCCAACTAAAATCGGCACCAACTAAGATAAGTGAAATTTGTGAAACAGTGTTTGGGCAATAGTATGAAAGCCTGGTGACAGCTAGTACTGAGAAGCGTCAAGAGGACGAGGCGTTTTTCCTCACTGCTGGTGGGAGTGGAAAGTAGTGCTTCAGTTTCTACTAAAACGTAAGGCATGAGCCCCACATGCCACACAGCCTTACGCAATACGTCTAACAAATGAAATTGCCCTATATAAAGGTAGGTGTCCAGTGGGCCCATGAAGCATCATGTGTAATGGGCAGCTACCTCAGACTTCAACAGATAGGTTGTGGCTCTTTATCCTCTGGAGGGCTACACATGTTTGAAACAATTGTGTATATTTTCTTCATTGAAGACTACCCATTTGGTGTGACCAAAATGCCAAACATGTTTGAAGTATTTAGTGCACATCCTATTTTAAAAGTTAGAAACACACATACACACACACACACACACACACACACACACGAGAGAGAGAGAGAGAGAGAGAGAGAGAGAGAGAGAGAGAGAGAGAGAGAGAGAGAGAGGTGGAAAGGGACATAATCAAATCTAACAATTGTTATATTATCAGGAGTGAAAAAAAGAGAGAGTAGTTGAAATTACTAAAATGAATTCTATATCCATTGTTTAACTTGGTATAATTTTTAATTGAAAAAAATCTCATAATTGATTGTACATGAATGTACACACCATTGGACACAGTGGTTTAGCTTTGAACATGCGTGAGTACTATGTATCCTAAGATTGGAGACTCAACATTACTACATTTGGTCAAAGATACTGTCATAGAACGATCAGCAAGTTTCTCTTGTCCAATGTGCTGATATTTGTCTGTAAAGCTACATGTACGGTTCTGAAATTGTAACTTTTACTTACTTTTTCACTTCAAGTCATTAATAATTAGTAAACAAACTAGACTGTGAAAGAAATAACAGTATTCCATTATTGTCAGCCTTCTGTTCATCCTGTTTCACTATTTTTAAACCACTTGATCTGAGGAGTATGGTCCTTCTAGGCGTATGTCTAGCTACAGTCAAATCAAACACTGTCTCCCGAACAAACTGGATTTCCTTGAGTGTGGTGGTACATGGCCATGGACTCTGAACTTGGGAGGCAGAGGGAGGAGGATTGCTGCCAGCTTGCTACATAGTGGGACTGTCCTTTAAAAACAAGTGATTTTCTTCAATAAACTTGTGATATATACATATGATACAAAGATTGTTTATCATTTTTCTCTTTTATTTTAGAACGCTTTACCGTGTACAGCTCTAGAAGCCTCAGACAAGCATGGAATAAGTAAGTGTACACAGATGGTGCTCATTCTCTCTCTCTCTCTCTCTCTCTCTCTCTCTCTCTCTGCAACTTGCTGAGTGAGTTTGTCACAGCATGCTTTCATTCACTGATGTTGTACCCATCCATTAATTTAAACACAAATTAACCCTTACTGAGGGTTTAGACATGTTCATTTACCATGTTCAGACAGAGCCAATAGCCAGTGTGGGTTCAGGTTCTTAGAGCAATGTGGCATTGTATGAGAATTGTGAATTCTAGAATCTGCTGTGGCCCATCTTGTAACTAAGTTCTGGGAAGTATTTAGTATTAGCAGAATAATACAAAACACACAATAGCAATGGACTTTCTAACAAATGGCATGGATTACTATTACTGAGTTAGATAAAATGGATGTTTCTTTTTTCTTTTTTTCCAATTTACCTACTTTCCCCCTCTAAACCACACTGGGGAGATAGGTAAATTTATCACTTGAAGTATATATACTCTCTTTTTCATTTCTCTCATCCCATCTGATCTTATTGTATGAAGGTTGGTGTGGTGGTCTGAAAGGTTGCCACACTGTCCTGACACCTATCATGACCCACATACATGATAGTAACAATAAATCAAATGGGTTTATTGGTTTGAAAAGTTGACAAGGAGAACTTGTGGAGTCTTCATTGCATTCCAGCCTGTTAGCAGAACACCGTAAGTTGGAACACAGGCTGAGTCATCTCCCGTTAGCTTTGCCGTCACATTTCAAATACCACACTGCAGAAAACGTAACTGTGGCTCCTTTGATTAAGTCAGCTCTCATTCATTCTAACATGTTGTCTGTAGAGAATCTGGTGTGACAATCTTTGTACTGCTTTGACATTTTAATTTGGGGTATTGTTGATTATGACAAGTAAGAAAACTTTTATATAAGAATGTTTCTCGTCTATGCTGTCAGCAGACATGGCTGGCAGCTGATAGTGAGACACTCTTAGGATGAATATATTACATTCTCTAATAATTTGAAGGATTGAACCATTTTTAAAATTACGTATTTAGAAAAATAACTGATATGATTATTTTTTCCTTCTACAAGGCATTTCTTAAAAAGGAATGCATGTAGCTCTTTAAATTACTGAGATATGTTCATTGTACAAAGTGATGAATTTCATGATACTGTTCTTAAAATCTATCGTGTACTGTGTACTTTATTCTGTTCATTATCCATGGATAAATAAAGCTCTAATGTATGTGCATACCACATTTTCTTTATCTCGTCACATATTGATGGACACCAAGGTCCATGTCTTAAGCTGGCTGTTATGGGCCATGCCCTGCTAATCACAGCAGAGCAAGCAACTGTGTGGTGGGCTGACTTAGATTCTGTTGTGTGTGTTCCTGAGGGCAGTAGAGCTGGATCAGTAGAGCTGGGTCAGTAGAGCTGGGTCATACCCTGGCTGTTTGTGCCATTTGAAGGGTCAGTCAGCTCCCTGGGAGGCACACCGTCTGCACACTGCATTCTGAAGTTAGTCCGTCTGCAGGAAGATGGATGGAACTGGGAACATCATACTAAGCAAAATACGTTAAAGTCAGAGTGATAAATATGGCATGTTTTCTGTTATATACAGAATCTAGATTTTGCACACACACACACACACACACACACACACACACACACACACTCACAAATAACATAAAAATAGAAATGTGACCATTCAGGAAGAAGAAAGTACTACCATAAGGGTAAATAAGAGAGGATAGTATAGGTGTATAAGGTAAAGTACATGATATATTTTAATGAAAGTTCATAAAATCCAATCACATTGTATAATGCATATATGCTAGTAACTTTTTAAGTTGTAGATTTTTTAATTTGTAACATAATTATTAAACTGAAGCAATTGGTGAAATATCTTGTACTCTAATAATGGATTCAAAATAATTTCCAAGAATTCAAATTATTTGGTTAATATATGATGGTAAGGTAATCCAAAAACAAAAACAAAAATAAGTTGCTGTTCAAAATTAAGTAACAATATTAACAAAGTTAAGTTTCAAAATTAAGTTACAATACCTTTAAAGGCAGGCATTATCTAAGCCCTAGAAACTATGGGGGTTGTTAGCCTGCCAAAGAGAACAGGGATTTCTTGAGAAAGCGAACCTTCAGTCTAAGTAGCTATCACAAGTAATCCAGCTCATGTGTGAACCACATCTTCCCTAGGTTACACCAGTGAAAACTACCACATCTGCCCTGGGTTACACCAGTGAAAACTACCACATCTGCCCTGGGTTACACCAGTGAAAACTACCACATCTGCCCTGGGTTACACCAGTGAAAACTACCACATCTGCCCTGGGTTACACCAGTGAAAACTACCACATCTGCTCTGGGTTACACCAGTGAAAACCTACCACATCTGCCCTGGGTTACACCAGTGAAAACTACCACATCTGCCCTGGGTTACACCAGTGAAAACTACCACATCTGCTCTGGGTTACACCAGTGAAAACCACCACATCTGCCCTGGGTTACACCAGTGAAAACCACCACATCTGCCCTAGGTTACACCAATGAAAAACTCACCTGATTTCACTTATATTAATAACCATGAGTATATTTTAGGGGGGCTTTTATTTCCAGACAGGGTCTTTCTATGTAACAGCTCCAGCTGTCCTGGATCTCGCTCTGTAGATCAGGCTGGCCTCTAGCTCACAGAGATCCGCCTGCCTCTGCCTCCGAGTGCCACCATGCCCAGTTCCATGAACATAATTTTATCTTCTGCAGTTTTATAATACTCTATAACAACAGAGAAGTGGTAGAGGAGGATGTCAAAAGATGCAGTCGATATCAAAACTGAAAAGCCCAACATAAAGAAAAATATTATCGGTTTGAAAATAAAAAATTATCATCACCAAAGAAAAGTAAGCCCTTTTCTTCCTTCATACTAAAAATGCATGATCCAGGAAGCTCTTCTTGCATAAAGGGGATTTGGGGCTAAATGGAGACAAATCTGAATTTCATAAAATATGTCCTGTTTTTTACTGCCTTCAAAATAGTCCATTTTATTTCATTGGAATTATGAAGACTCACTCTATTTCTCTTGTAAATCTCTCTATTTATAGTTGTCTGACATTGGCATGTATGTGCAATCCACCAAGAATTTCAGCCACTTAAAAGATCTTTTATTATTTTGGCTGGGGAAAAGGCCGTAGTGTATATTCTCCAGCAGAGAGAAGGGGGAGATTCCAAGAACACATTTGCTTGCTTTGGAACTTTTTAACAACTGAACCATTTGGGAGGCTTGGAAGTTTTGAAATAAGAACTGAGGATAAACCGCTAAGTCACAGAAGACACATCTGGAAAATCCAGCTCATGGTTGGTAAAACGAGGCCCACGCACATCAAATGGGGTCGGGCCAGGCTCGTCCCCGCCCTTCTCTGAGGCCGTTCCTGTGAGCAATCCATCTGCTCATTAAGCACAACTGGATTTCTCCTAAGAATGCATATACTTGGTATTTTTAAATGTTCAGTAAATACAAAGGCACTGATGAAGCCTCCTTTGGGCATGAGAAGATAGAAAAGAAGCATCCTTGCTGTGCTCTATGTTCTAACACATCCACAAGCCCTAATTTGGAAAATTTAGAAATAACCCAATTTTGTGCACTTGAACTTTGCTTAAATATGTTATCTAATTCCATGTTTAACCTCCAGAGCGTATTTTAAAAATGACCTGCTTGTTGTATTATATATGCATAAAGCATGAAATAGGAGATAAAGTAATGTTGGAGGAACAGACTTTCACTTTGTGTATTTCTGTTTTTCTTGTCATCGTATCTGATGTGGATCATTAATATTTAGATGAACACCTTCTCACGAAACAGAAACATTCCACTCTTCTATGTTCGAAGTTGATTTAAAATTACCTGATAAGACAATACAGTATAAAGTGGGTTAGAGATTTACATTTCTTCGCCAGTATAGAAACATAATGAAGTTAAGAACACTGTTGATACACTAGGGGGAGCAGTTGAGTCAAGCAGATCTTAAAGTCGTCCACTTGCCCATTTTGTTCACTGTTGATGATTTTCGTTATAATTCTATTTACTTCAAAGTAGCAGTTTTAATTTATTTAGTGCCTGGAGACTTCCTTTCATAATATTTTCAAAGAAATTATTCTCTGCATCATTGATTGACTTTGGGGAGGGGGGTTGCTTATTGGGGTGATCAGCTCTAAACCAGACATTTTGGAATCCCATCCTCTTAATTTGAGGATGGGCTGCGATTGCCAGCTGCCAATCTCTGTGGATTTGGTTACATCAATAGAAGGATAGGTGTAGTTCCTCACCACATTCTGTTCCCTTGAAAATGTCAATCTTCAACACATGAGCAAGCAGGTCTCTTGTTTGGTCTTGGACACACACATGTGATATGGTTTCAAGGCCCAGAAGGCTCCCCTGGTTGCGCAAAGGCAGGTTAGAGCAGTTTCTGGGGACGTTTGTTTTCATAATAATGAATCATTAGTTCAGTTCCTCAAAGCCTTGTGTGGGTGTTTGTTAGGCAGATCCAGTCAACCCCTTGACACCTTGGAGTTTGCAGATGGGGAGTCCAGAAAAGAAAGGAAGGAGGGCCGAAAACAAAGATGCTGTGTGGGTCCTGGCAGGTGTCCTAGAACCTCATAAAAGGTAGAATTAAGGTACATGGAAACACACAGTTGGGGCAGTTTCCAAAGAGAAATAGCTAACGGATTTGCCAATTACTGATCAGTAATGGCAATATAAAAACAGGATGAGTAGAGGCGAGTGATCCATGCAATTGAAAAATCTCAGCTTAGAATGTGTGCCCCGGTGAGTTTTGTGAAAGGATCGTCAGTCCAGTAGTTAGATGGACTTAGAAATAACCCGGTTCTATGTATCCTTAGCACATCTTTGGGTAAAAAATTCTCTTCCAAAACTGATGTCTTTCTCAGTCTGGGCTTCATACAGCAGAAGGAGCAGGGTAGAGTGCTGGGGTACACAGTCCGACAGCTCATGCCTTCTTTGTACCATTACCGGGGAGTGTCCTGTGGTGGGAGGAAGGTTGGACTTAGAACAGCTAAGCTCAGAGGTTGACAGCTCTGCCAACCACCCACTTACTTCCTGCAGATGAAACTCCTTACCTACTCCACAAGTCCTCGCTGCCCTAAGGGACTTACCCCATCGTTCTGTGTCATAGCCAGATTTCTTGTCTGTCTCTTTTTTGGAGGTAGCAAAGATCCATTGACATTAACTGCTCCTGTGGTGGCCCAGGGCAGGCCCCATGCTGTCCGCTCTCTGCCAGGTGGCAGGTTTTGTTCCTCTGACGGACAGGAAGAGCCATCTTCCCTCTTGCTAATTGGCAGTACGTGCCAGGCTTGGGAGTTGGCAGTAGTCATTGTTTTTCATCCTTTGGATTATATGTTGGCCTCTTCATCCAAAAGTACACAGGCCTCCGGTGTGGCTAACGCCGTCCTTCTGCTGGGCAGCTCATTAAGGAGGAAAACACAGCAGCAGTTTCTGAAGCAGCCCGGAGCTCCCAGGGGCAGGTGGGCTGCCAGGAGAGGCCTTTCTTGAACTGTGCCCCGAGCAGATTCCAGCAGGGCAGTTCTGCTTCCGCCAACACGAAGCGGGCATTTGTGTTTTGTAACCACTGGTTCAAGGGACTATGGATGTATCTATAAATGTTATCTCACACTTCTGTGGGGAAGGAAACTGGATATAACCAGCTTATTTCTTTGCTTGCAGTCACAGAAGGCAAAAATCACAAATGAACTGGTTTGGGCTCCCACCTAGAGGATCTTGTGGAAAATTTTCTTTCAGGCTCATTCAGGACATTAGCAGCTAAGTTCCTTGTAGGTAGAGAGCTAAGGCCTCCATCTTTCCTGTTATCAGATGGGAGCCTCAAACAGCTCTTTAAGACTTCCTGCCTGCTTCATCCCACTGCTGCCTCCTCCCGGTCAGCTCCAGGTCTCACTCACTTTGCCTTCTGCTACATCTCTCTTCTGGCTCCAGTGGGGAGAAAGTCCTCTGCTTCGAAATGTTTCTATTATTAGGTTGAGACCACCTAGGAAACCCAGGTTTATCTCTCTGAGGTAAGGTCAGTAACTTAGGTCACAGTGGCAAGGTCTGTCTACTGTGCTAAGTAGCCTATTGACAACCTAGAGGAATTACTAGTAAAGAGGACATCTTGGGAAGCCATTCTGTTTACATGGAGGTAAAGGATTCCCTATGTAGTCACAAGCCCTGGGTAAAGCAGAGCAAACCCAGCCCTAGCCAGCTCAGACATAATCCACTTTGCCTGGTTCAGAGGAGATACGTTCAAAATTATGCATGAGGAAGGAATCACTGTCTGTCCTTAGCCGAGAGTTTTAAAAGAGATTATGCTCAGGAAGCCTGATAATAACTGAAAGTTTGACTTGACATTTCTAAACCTACTGTCGGAACCATTAGAATGTATGGGTTGGGAACTCAACTTCAATTTAATTTGAATTTACTTAATTGATATGTAAAGAGCCATATGTAGTTAGTGGCCACCATAGTGAACAACACAGCTGTAAATCTATATGTGAAATATTCATTTATTAAATGCATATCAGGGTTATACAAGCAAGATATTATATCTAAAAGACGTTGCATTTTGTACCTAAATGTCTGGAGATCTTTCTTTTTTTTCTTTTTCTTTTTTCCTCCATCTTTCGCTTGTAAACACTCTGAGAAGACAGTAGCTCTGGCATGCCCAATGAGTGCTATAAATCTGCAGGGGAAAGAGAATCAAGAAGACATCCTTACCCACCTCTTCTCACTGCAGGTGCCATGCTGTCCCATCCCCTCCTCCCCCACCCCCACCCAGAGGCCCTGCCTATTGCAAGTGCTGTTTTCCATTACCGACTATGTCCTCTCCCCCGACTCCCCTGCACCCAGAGGCCCTGCCTATTGCAAGTGCTCTCTTCCATTCTCCTCCTGTGTCCCCCCACCCCCGTTGGGAACTGGTAGGGTTAGACACACAGCTCTCTACCCTTTTTGAACTCCCTGAAGAGTTCACCTCTCCGCTGCTATTCTGATTCCCTTGATCTCCCTTCACTCTGCTCAGAAAATATGGCAGAAGCCAGCTTCCTGCTCGCCACATAGGAGATGCTATGAAAGAGGGCTCCGTTTTCCAAATAAACCCCCTAAATCAAGTGCCAGGTCCCTCTCACTGTGCCGTCTGGATGCATGTATTCATATGTCAGCTTTCAAATGCCGAGAATTACCACGTTTTATAATGGCACACATAAACAGAAATGCGGTAGTTTTTTAATTACTTTATTTAGAAGCTCCTATAATTTGATTCTTTTCCCCAATACTTATTGGCATACTTTTCTGTTGATTAAGAAATGTTTATGAATTTAGTGAATTTTCTATCTCAAAATGATTATGAATATGGAAAAGGATGATTTTAAACAGCAGTATTATCTTTTGTAATCCCTGGCACCCATACACCCCTTTTTGCCCTAGTTGGCTGTGATGAAACATGGTGACCCCCCCCCATTGGGGGACTTTCTCTGGGAGTTCTATAGGGTTCATCTCCCACTTATATTGAGGATACAGCTACTAGACTGTTCGTGCTGATACAGGTGTCTAGCATCAGTGTGTGCGTGGTGGTCCTACTCACCTGAGAGTATACCATCAACAACTTCTGTTGATACGAACCAAGAGGAAGCAGAAAAGAGGAACAGAAGGCTGTGCATCCAAGTTTTGGCACAAATGGCAAGAAAATGCCTGGAACCAAGATCACCCTTGGTCTCCTCCATCCTCTACGAGCCTTGTGACGTTCAGGAGGCTCACTAGCCTCTCTGAAGTCTGCTGCTGCAGGTTTGAGTATAAATTACCCAATACCTTAACATCCTTAGTACCTTGCACACCCTTATTACCTCCCATTATGCCTTTCAGTACTCCCTGTCCTCCCTACCAGTCAGTTTAATTTAGTTCCAAATAAGCAATTTTCCTTGAACATAAAGGCTATTTTCATACAGGTCCCCAGGCAGCTAGAATGTCCTTCCACCTTCCCAGGGGCACGTGCTGAGCTGCTGAGGCACCATTTTGTTTTTCTTGTAAATACTTGCAGGGAACAAGATTCTATCTCCCCCAACAATTCCTTCCTAAGAGTGATATGTTAACAAATAGCATTGTACATAATTAATGAAAAACTGTGATTTATCCCAAATCTTGAAACACATCTTCTAAACAGTGTTCCCAATTAGACTGAAAGAGACACACATACAAATCACTGTTACCAAGTTCAAATGCCTAGTAGACTTTTTCTATGGTCCCCTGAATACACAAAGAGACGGGTGACCTCAAGTCAGATGTAAAGGTCCTGGGTGTCCTCACGTGATCTCTTATTTCAGTCTTGAAACTGAAAATAATTGTCTTTGTTTCAGAGAGTAGGTGACTTGGCTCTTGCAACACAAAGAATAATGGCTGGGAGCATGGCTCTGCTGCCTCTGTCATCACTGGAGAGGCAAGCAGACGGGATTCCCAAGGCAACTGGCCTTTCTCTTCAGACACTGAGCCAAGTCCATACCCTTAGGCACCAATCCTGTTCTTGGTTTCTTATATCCATCATGCTAATGACTTTATTGGTAGATTCTGTGTCTTTACCAACAACAACAACAAAATACCTTATACACATATATTGCTTTCCAGTTCATTCTGTTTTGTTTTGCTTAGGAGCATCTATATATAATTTCAGCATTTGGAGGATGTCAGAACAATTTACTTGGGGTGTACAGTTGATGTCTCAGTGCGTGTGTGTGTGTGTGTGTGTGTGTGTGTGTGTTCTTACTCATTCTGCAAACAGCATGTACGTGAAAAGGAGTGTGATGGGGAGAGATTGGTGCCTGGCCCTCCCCTCGCTGCATCGCAGCTTATCTTTGTCTGTCTGTATATGAAATCTTTGCCAGTCCTCAGCTGCATTTAATCCCTGAAGACTTGATATACAAACATCATGCCAAACAGAGAACTTCCCTTAAATTATTCAAATCTCCCCATAAGTGATTTCCCACTCTTCCTGAAGTGAAAAACATTTGATCATAAATTCAATTAAATCAGCCATCATCTTTGTGATGTTTGTCCAGATAAATCCTTTAGTGGCTAAACTAATAACTACACCAGCTGTGGGGTATGGGGAGGGAGAGGGGGAGGGGAGGAGGAAGAGGGAGAAGTAGAGAGAGAGAGAGAGAGAGAGAGAGAGAGAGAGAGAGAGAGAGAGAGAGAGAGAGAGAGAGAGACACAGGAGAGAGAGAGAGAGCGCACATGTATATGGCATGGCTGTTGGAGAAGGATCACTTTAAGGTAGAGGAAGGACTGATATCCTTTCTTAGGCCAGATTTTCATCACCTTTTGCTTATGGGCTTAAAAGCTGAGACACTGAAGGGTGAGGTTATGTTTGTTGCTTTAAATTAATTTGTTTTATGTCCCCATTTAGAGCTGAATTTTACATCAAAACAGACATTGATACTTTGGAGATGTTAGTACCCACTGTAATACCATATCAGCCATCCTTCCTCTTTTTTCTTGCACCCCATCCTTCCTATTTAAAACAATGGCAGGAATGGCCGTCAACATGCTTACAAGTCTTCTTAAGAAAAAGTCCATGGGACTGTAGCGCTGCTTATGACTTCTCTTACATATGTCAGCTGAAGATGTGAGGTTTTTTTAAGCTTTACAGTCTATGTTGATTGCTTCTCATCTTGTTCCTAAAAGCCTGAAGACATGCAGATACAACCACTCCACCCCTTTTTGCCATCTTACCTTTGCAAATGAGTCCAATTAATTTGGCTCCTGCTGAACCTTAGGTGTGTTCATATGGCCTGCAGAGGGCAGCATGTTCTGAGGAAACAAAGCAAAACCATACCAAACACCACAGGGCGACTACTGAGGTATCTGTGTAAAATGAGAGGGAACTAGCTTTTTTTCTCTACCAAAATGGTTAAAATTTCTTCAGTATAGAATCCAGATGGCCACCTGCTTAGATTGTCTGCCTTTATTTCCCTAACCCAGCTCTACTGTTCATCTAAAGAGCCAGGGTGTGACAGAGCAGGAACCACCCAGTTCTTTTGAGGAAATTTGGAAATTTCTAGAAGTCGCATCAAGTATTTAAAAAAACTAGAGTGGTCCTGTCCAGTGGGTCTTTATACCCTGATGAAAACCCTGTGTATCTCCACGTCATGTGGTAGCCACGAGCCACATGTAACTATTAGGTAGTTTAAAATGTGACTGGGGCCATTGATCTGAGTGTTTTGTGAGATTTAATTGTTGTTAATTTCGATATTCATGAGTAGTGAGAGTGGTTACTACATTGGATGGTAGACCACAACATAACTTCTGATCAGCTCATAGTAAATGTTTAGAATATATTCGGTGGTGGATTAAGTTTTTCAGCAAGAAAACTACTACCTAGGTTTTTATTTTCATACTTACAAATATCTCACATAGCTGCAGACTTAAATCCAAATCCCTGACTCTGCCCCAGGATTTAGTTTCTCTCAGAACATCTGAGAGATTTTCATATTTCAAATTCTTCAATTTTGTTGAATATTGGATGTATTTCTCTTGGGTACCTGGAATGGAGTTTCAGAGCATGGATCCTAACCACACTGACTCTGGGGGTGCTGAATGATTTGCAATCTAAGCTTCATCACCTATTTGTGTCTAGGCTTCCAAAGATAAAACAGAACTTAGAGAATGTGGTAAAATGTGCATAGATGCTTGACATACATTAGCATATTTTATAAGTTGGTTGTGTGTTTATTATGAAACAGCTATTTACAGTGACTATACATAAGGCCTGCTTGTGTATGATTCTGATGTAATTTCAATATTCTCTTGGAAATTTTCTTGCGAGTTCCCGAGTAATCAGATAACATTTTCTTCCGTCACATTTTCAAACGCTCCCATACCTTTACAGAAGAGCTGAAAGTGCATTTCTCCAGGTGCCTCCCTTGTGCTGACACTGTTGGCCTTAAGACTTGAATAGACCTTTGGAGCTATGGTGGATGGCATGCCACCGTCTCCTGCCTCGGTAAAAGATGGGCTTCCCTTCAAACACTGCCTCAGCCTATTCTGTGTTCCCCATCTAACCGCCCTTTGTAGGTCCTGTACCCTCAGTTTCTCAGTCTACTCCATGAGAGGAATGTAGGCTTGGCTGGTAGCAAGATTCTGCTTCAGTAAATCTGTGGAGCCCCCTACACAAGCCGTGGCTGAGTGAGGAGGGGAACGACAGGACCCCTGTGTTTCTGGAGTAATGGCCTTTCAGGCTGGCCTTCCCTGTGCAAAGCCAGATAGCTACAGTCTGAAGGTTGGTAGGCTTTCTGTTCAGAACGAAGGTTATCTGCAGAAAAATCATTCTGGGAAAGTCTCTGTGATGTAACAACCGCTTCTGTGTTGGGAACAGCATCTTGTAAGCTCCAGTACTTTAGGAACTTGATATTAATGGTGCAGTCAGCTGACGGTTCATAAAGTGAGACCTGAATAGACAAAGATTTGAAATCGGCAGGACAGAAGGTACCGATTCTTGATGCTTCTCCATAGGGTGGGATTAGAACGGGCTCTATAGATATGTTGCCAAAATGGACACCTTAAATTACAGCCTTGCTTGGTTTTTATTGTTCTGGGAGTGGCTGTAAAATAAATAAATAAAGAAATAAATAAATAAATAAATAAATAAATAAATAAATAAATAAATAAGATAAAGACATTTCTATACAGAATCTTTAACTCCATTTCTTTTTTGATTGTTTGAGAACTTCACACATGCACATAATGTGTTTTGACAAAATCCGTGCTCCATTCCCTGCCCTTTAGTGTCTCCCAGTCTCCCTACCACTTTTCTCCCCAATTTTATATAATATTTTATGGATACATTTATTTCTATCTCAACCCTCTTAATTTTGTTGTTTTAGTTTTATAATACATGTTTGTTTAGCGTGTGTGTGCACATGCTAGGGCATGCGTGCAGAGGTCAGAAAATAACTTGTAAGGATTGATTTTCTTGGAACATCTGAGTCCTAGGGATGGAACTCAGGTCACCAGGTTTGGTGGCCAGCATCTTTATCTGCTGATCCATCTTTCTAGCCCTCTGTTCTATTTTTTTTTCCATATTAATTGTAAATTGTCCAGTGAGTTGGCTCCTGTCAAATTACTTCTAGGGAAGTATTGTGATTTGAGAAAAATGCTACAGCCATAAAATACTCTTCTTATATTGTTAGAGGAGCCAGCTGAATTTTGTGCATCTGTAAATATAGTGGAGGGCAGCAGTCCCGTAGTGTTGAGATCCATGGCGGCCTTGGGCCGTGGTGGGAGTGGCTTGGGCCTCACGCAGCTGTACCTCACAGCACAAGCTTTGTCTGCAGCACCTCACTTAATTCTGGAAACAACTTTCCAGTGTTTTCCTCATAGACACATCTAAGGCCCTTTTACAAATTTTATTTTTCTGTCTTCAATTATTTTATAGCCCCAAGAACAGATTTCTAATAGATTTCTCATTTACCGTCTTAGATATGGCAGAGGCTGAGGCATATAAGACCCTTACTGAGGCTTTAGAATATAAAACGGTATACAAGATATAACAGTGACCAAGATATAACATTTGACTGAAATGACTTTTAAGCAATTGAACATTTTTAGACTTACCTGGCATGTTCAGGGAGCTGGTTTTCCCAGGGTGAGGCATAGGATGTGCTGACTCCTGCAAGTTTCCCAAGTACAAAAAGCTCGACTGCATAATTTGTGGTAGTGAGGGACTGAATGGCATTTTCCAGGGGGGGGGGTGAACTTTGTGTGTTTTCTGTGCTTTCTATTGAACTACAGCTTTATTAGCTCCACTGCCAGAACTACAACCCTTCTCAAAACCTCCAATTTTGTGGAGGTGGTGGAGAACTAGGCCCATTTAATTCCTGTGTGTGGCCCTGGAGAATGGTAAATGACGCAAAACACAGTAAGGAAGTGAATTGGAGGCCATGGTTATGTTACAGCACATTTAATTAATTATAGTTATCACTACCTGCATGTGGTTGGGAATATTCAGCAAGGTTCCTGCTCTTTTAGATGTGACTTTCTAGAACAGTAGTTCTCAACCTGTAAGTCATGACCCCATGGGTTCCCCTATCAGATGTCCTGCATACCAGATATTTACATTACAATTCATAACAGTAGGAAAATTATAGTTATAAAGTAGCAACGAAATAATTTTATGACTGGGGGTCACCACAACATGAGGAGCTGTATTAAAGGGTCGCAGCGTTAGGAAGGTTGAGAACCACTGCTCTAGAGTAACCCACAGTAATAAAATAAGGTGAGTTCGGAGGGGGATTGGTACACAGTCAAGCGGATAGGCAATGGAATTAGAAGGAAGCACACTGACAGACTGCTGTGAGAAGGCACTGGTAACAGAGCCTAGCACATGAGGAACTCAGTAACTACGAGTTGAACAAGAGTGATGGTCGTAGAGTTAAGGCGGTAGGAGAGGGGGACGTTGGTCAGTGAAAAAAGGGCCAGGTAGGGAATGGCCTCCAGGGCAGTCGTTTGGGATTTTAGCTTACTCACCAGGAGGTCTTGGAAGTTGTGTTTTGTCTCAGTAATTTTCCTCCTTGAGTGTTTCTCTTAAGGAAATAAGTAAGTGAAGACTGGTGGCCCAAGACTCTCCTGACCATTTTGTAGATTAGTGTTTTAAAAAGACTTGGACCTGGACCATTGAGATTGCTCATCATGGAAAGATGTCAGCTCCCAAGCTCCATCCTGAACCCACATGGTGGAAGGAGACAACTGACTCTTGAAAGTTGTTTGTTCACCCCACACCCCATGAAATAAATAAGTAAAAATATAATAAACAGTTTTTAAAGACATCACACTAGCTTGACCAAGATTAAGAGGATAGGGATATAGGTTTAATATGCTATAACTTATGAGCCCAATTGAATATTATAAAGCATTGCTAGGATAATATGTATAAAAACACAAAAGCAATTTCTCTTTAGGTTTCCAAAAATGACCAAAATAAGAAAGTGTATGCATATTACCATAATAACTATTATAATGTCTTCGGGCTATCTCTAAAATGTTATTTACAGTGAACAAAGTTTTGTCATGATGGTAGAATTCTGAGGGATTTAGTTTATGACTTGTAAAAATTGTTTTTATTTTTGTCATTTGTAAGTACGTATCTTTTTTTTTAACTAGTATAGAGGTTTTGTTCAGGTGGATGTAATGGTTTAGGAAATAAATATTAGAGTGGTTGATTGATACTGTAATTTTAGTACTGTAGTTTTGGACATTTACACATGGTCCAAATGGCAATTTTAGGAGCTATGTGTACACACACACACACACACACACACACACACACAGGCACACACACACACAGAGGCACACACATAGAGGGAGAGAGAGACAGACAGACAGACAGACAGACAGACAGACAGAATATATCTGGCCACATATCTTGGATAATTATCAAGGAGGTCAGTAGCCTCCATGTTGGCTCTTAGTGACCCCATGGATTTCCTGATTTCCTCACCTGCCATAGTTTGTTCCGCATCACACCACATCACCAAGGGTTGGTCTTGGTGGCCAATAGTGTGCACTGGAAGTTGACTGAATACTAATTCCAAGCTTAGGCCATAAAAGATTTTATCTCCTATGGACTCTGGTTCATCTCTCTCTCTCTGTGCTCACTGGCTCTGGAGAAGCTGGCTGCTGCATCACGTGGCCAGACCTGTAGAGAGGCCCTAATGGTGACAAAGGCCTTTGCCATGTAAATGAGCTACATTGGAAATAGGACAGACAATCTTTCAGGTCATTGGCTTGACCACAGCCTTCTGAGACTGAGTCTGAGCCATCCAGATAAGCTGCTTCCAGATTTCAAACCCTCAGAACCTATGTGACATAACATGTTTGTTGTTGTGTGTGATGCAATGCCTTCAGCAAGCACGGTGACATTGTGTAAAGGGTGGAGAGACTTGTCTTCTGGGTGAGCATACTATACTAATGTGCCTTTTGCCTTACAGGTTTCCAATTCCACATCTTCCTTACTGTCTTGGGCCATGTGGTCTGTAAAGGGATAAAGATGAAGAGAGAGTTGTGCGAGTGTTAACTGCTGTCTGTTTTTCCTCCTTTTGTCATGCCCCAAGAGTCACCAAAATTGATATCAATTTACCATGCCCACTTTAGAGGACTGCAGCAAAGCATGCCTCCTGCAGGAGTCAGCCTGTGGACGGTGATTTCCTTTCACTCCATTTGGTTTAAGCCTGTAAAAGGCATTAAGTGAAAAATCTGATATATTTGTTAGGGCATTTATTGTATTACTGAGTTATACTTTCTGTTCTCAGTAAATGGTTTATTGAGAACATAAACTTTGAAGAGGTTTTGTTGAGGATTAGAGATTTTTTTCCCTTCTCTTTTGGTGAAATAATACCCCACAAAACGAGGCCTTTCAGGGGCTATTTTGAGCCCTGTTTACAGCGAAGGACATGCTGTTCCCTTCTGGTGAGGCAGGTTTCTGCCTACAGAAACTCCTCTGCAGGTGAGGTTTGTGACTTGCAGGGCTTCAGAAGCGGCTGCCATTGCTGTGCACTCTTTACCTCAAGCAGATGCACCACTAAATCACACGGTTTCTGCAGAGCCTCTCATGATGGAAATGTTCACGACAACCACGTGATCTGAGCTAAATATTTACAGCTGATCTATCCGAAACAGAAGCCATTTCTAAAGTTCAGTATGGATTGATTATTTTTCATAAATGAAGATTTAGATTTGAATTCTCAGTTCCATCTTATTAAAAGTGCTTTAATCAGGCACTTTGAATTTATAGGAATTGGCTAATCTGGTGTAAATACCAAGAACAGCACATGGTTTCACATGCACTGGCAATTTATTTATTCCTTTAAGGGTTGGTGAGATGGGTGAAACAATAAGACATCTGAAATCGATGTAAGCAAGTTAAAGAGAAGAAAATGTCGATCTTTACAGCAAGTCTGTGAAGTGCGAGAAAGCTATTAATCCCATATTGACTGTATCCAGACAATGGGAAGGTTGTGAGTCCCTTGACGTCCTTGAGGTAGCAGCAGAAGGCCATGTAGTTACGAAGGTCTAGTGTTTATGTTTCAGTGTAGAGGTGGTAGATGACTAAAGAAACAGCATTGTCCAAATAGAGTGTCACCAAGTGTATGAATCAAACTCGAGGGCAGGCCCCATACACTTAGGAGTGGTTGGCTAATACAAAATAAACTATATTTTGTGTGTGTTTTTGTTTTCGTTTGGTAATTTTTTTCTTTGCTTTTTTAAAAGTTGTTTTTATTTTTCTTTTTGAGAGAGAGAACATGAAACTGAGAGGGCAGGAAGATATGGAGGATCTAAGAGATATTGAGGGAGGGAACACAATGTGATCAAATGATCAAAATATACTGCATGGAAAATTTTAATAACAAAAGGACTGGAAATTTGGAAAACAGTTCTCTTGCATATACTCCTGTGGTTTTGAGTATCTTCTAAGTTTAGAATTTCCACCTAAGTATTCTACAAGTTTTAACTTTCTGATTATAGAGTTACTTATCATATAAAATATATATTAAAGCATTTTTTTCTTTTGTGTCCTCCAGTCACAGGATTAAAAAAAAAATCTTTCAGTGCTTCTGCTGTTAACTACACTGTTAAAATACTTAACAAAAATTATAGAAGCACACTGGGCTGTGGTGGTGGCACACACCTTTAATCCCAGCACTCCAGAGGCAAAGCCATGCAGATCTCTGTGAGTTCGAGGCCAGCCTGGTCTACAGAGCAAGATCCAGGACAGGCACCCAAAGTACACAAAGAAACCCTGTCTCAAACCTCACCCCCCAAAAAGTAAAAGAAAATTATAGAAGCACATAGCTATTAGCCTTAAATCCAGGACCCTCTTTTAAACATTGCTTGAGATACAAGTATATTGTTTGAGAGGTTGGTATTGTCTTATGAAAGAAAAACATTAACACATGGTAAGCTCTATAAATTAATAGTATAACTTAAAATATATTATTTTGGCACTGTAGATGTAGAACTATACTTGAAGTGTATTTAAGTGTTTTGTATATTATTACCCTATATATACATATATGTAATATGTATCATATGTATGTAATATATATAAAATACACACTCTCTATAGACATATACATACAGAGTTATGTAAAACTTCACAACTCAAAGAAGGCATTTCCACTTGGATTAAAGATGGGGAGAGAAATTAAAATGGATTCCCTGCAAAATCAATGTAAGAAAATGGTAAACAAGTGACTATCCTAAGTGGATAGACTAGTGTGTGATCAGCATTCATGGTAGTTATTAGTTTAAAACAAAAGGGCCCTTACTGAAAACAATGTAACAAAAAGCTATGCACCTCTGTGGGGTTTGTGAAATGTAACTGTGAGAATAGCTACATACTTGTTCTTGGGAAAGACTAGTTAGTATATTATGTCATAGGATAAGCAGGTTTTTATTCTGTAGTGAACTTAAGCATTTGAAGACTCTTCTTTTTCCAGGGAAAATTACCATTTAAAAATCAATACTCTAAAGTTTGGGATAAGGTTTAATAATTTCCTTTGTCCAGTCCACTGTTGAGCAATGTAGCATAGCTTTAGGAATGCTAGTGTGAGCATTTTAAAGTTTTGATTCATGCATACCCCACTGAGGATCGTCAGCACTTTCTCTACATTTCCTCCAGGGAGAGTGTAAGGGCCCCTGTGTGCCACGTATGGGCTACATTTGGAGCCTGTGCCCAGCACTGTGGACTCACACACCTAGCTCTGGGTATTATTCATCTTGTCCGTGTTAAGACTAGATTCCTCCTGTTGTTAAACCGGACTCTGCCTGTTATTAAATGTATGACAGTCGAGGTGTTAACATTAGAGAAAGAATATCTCTACAGCAACAGAAATATAATTAAAGGTAAAGAGAAATAAAGGGAAATATGTCTTTAAGAACTTAATATTAACTCAATAATCTCATTACTATCTGAGTGATGTACAGCTTGCTGAGTTCATATTTTCGCAGTAAATATTTTGCAAGGCATGCAGTAGACATAATGATGTAAGAATCAAAAATCTGATGGCAACTCTATTTTATATAAATAAGCCCCTGTTTTAAGATATGTCTATACATTTTTTACCCATCCGTCACCTTTCCTCATCCACTTCCAATTCTCAGTGAATCCCTTCTTCCCAACGTGCCCCCTTGCTATTTTCATGTCTTTTTAAAAATGTTGTTCTTGTTTTGTACACACTGAATTCGAGATTGCTCACGTGAGTAGGGTAGGGCGTATCCACAGAGCAGTGAGCACACCACTGAAAACCAGTGCTTCCCTTCCCCAGCAACCGTTAACTTCCAGTGGCTACTCTGGCTCAGGGAAGGCCTCAACGAAGAAAGAATGTTGGCGGGCCCCACAAGGTGGGTCTCCTGCAGGTAGCAGCTCTAGGGAGTCCATGGATGTGATGGTCATGTCATGTCACTGCATTCCTCCCTGAATGGATCTGATCAGAATAACCCTTTGATCATCTGAATCAATACAATGATATTGGTAAAAACAGTTGCAAGACTACAAATCTTCCTGGGGTAACATTGCCATTATAGACACCTATAGTAAAAAGCATTCGTTTTTATAGGGACAAGCATTTGCAAGGAGATTGTCATTAGAATAAACGAGTGAGACTCAAACAATTTTCTGTGCACTAAAACCTGACTTACTTCTGGAAACTACTGTAACAATGTTGCCTGTTTACTTGGAGGGGAAGAATCTTACTGTACCTTACTATAAGTATAGCATCAGCAAAGGACGTGTGCTCTTTGTGCCGGACAGCCCTCTGTCTTTGCTATTAATTTGATTAGGATTGCCCCCTGTTCTACTGCAGAGCCTCCCACCTTGGATTTACTGCACAGCCTGTATTTCCTGTGTATTAGTCTATTTTTCTTCTAGGGTTTGTCCCAGCATCACAGATTCCATCGAGTCATAGTTGATCAATCATCAAACCCTCTTTAGAAAATAAATTAACTTCAACTCAATTCCTAAAACTAAGGGCCTTTTCGAAAACCCAAAGGAGACTTGTGAGGATGGTTCCCTCCAACAGAAGCTCTGATGGGAAGTAGTACATGAATGCTTTGCTTCTGATGTGCAGACAAGATGGAGAGCTACATCCCACAGTTCTGTTTGGTGCTGAGAAGCACAGAGAGATTGGTCATTGTGGTTAGATCATGAGAGCAGTTTTAAGAGGTCGGGTATTTAGCTCACTGGCTGCTACCCATGTTGGCATCTTCCACAGAGCCAGTGTGCACACTGTCAGTTGAGAGGATCCATGCCCTGTGACACTGCTTTGTGGATAGTATGCAGTATGTTCCTAGTGGGCATAGACCTCTTCACATTACTCCAGGTAGTTATGCAATGTATGAACCAAAACATGGTAATTATGCTTCAGACATAGGCTCATAGTTTATGGACTTCTATCCCAAAGCTGTATGGAATGCAAGTGAAGAATATTCTAGAACTTTCTGTTCTGATCTATGTCATCTCAAGCTTTTGCGTGAAAATTAGTTCTTTATTGAATTCTGAAGTTAATAAATTATGCCTAATATAACTCACTATAGCCAGCTTTCATGAGCAGAAGCATCTAGATATTCCAATGAAGATTAGTATATTACATGTATTAATTATATTAATAATTACTAATTGATATTATATATTACAACATATATTTTGAAGTCAACTCTAGAGGACAAAATGGAACTTTCCTTCATCATTCTATAAGCAGATCTTTCATAAGTTTTGGAGGGAAGACCCTTTTGGAACCAGAGTATAAGGCATAAACGAAAACACCTGTTTCTGCTTTATAAGATGACATTAAAAAAACAGGGACTGGACTAGGGTGGAGAGATAGCTCAGCAGTTAAGAGAACTGGCTGCTCTTCCAGAGGACATGGGTTCAATTCCCAACACCCACATGGCAGCTCACCACTGTCTGTAACTCCAAGATCTAACACCCTCACACAGACATACATGCAAGCAAAGCATCAATGCACATAAAATAAAAATAAATTTTTTAAAAAGATAAAAATGATTCTTTGAAAAAACAAAAAGCAAGCAAACAAACCAAAAATCAGAGACTGATTTCAATCCCAGTTGGAAAAGAAAAAATAAGGCATGAAATAACATTCCTCTGAGAATACGTATTTTGAAGAGGTACTTAAAGAGCTAGGACTTGACCTTAGAGTTTTTGCTGTTGTTTAAAAATAAACGTTTATTTTTTAAGTTCTTGTTTCTAAGATTAAGATGAAACCTTTGTAGGTATAACCTACATTGATATGCTCAGTCCTGACCAAACATTCATTCATTTCTCTTCTCAACATGGGTAGTCTTCTTTAGGGTGATGGTGGATTCTGGATTTGTCCTGCTCCCTATTTTCAAGAAGGTGCAATCCCGGCTAGCTTTGCAGCAGATGGTGCAAGGGCCAATGGAGAGAAACAAAGACTCTGTTTGATCTGTTCCTGGGAGGCAGGGGGAGTTCTGTGGGTCACTCCGGCAGGCCAGCACTAACCCCACTGCCTCTACTTCATAATCAAGTTCTTCTCAGATTCAAGGTTATGTGATGTTACAACTGGAGCGTTGGTAAATGTCTGTCCCACTTTTCAGTCTTGTTTCTGAGGCACAAAATTACCCCATGCAACAAAGAGAGAAAATGCTGCCTGTTCTTGATGGTCCAAGTCTAAGGCTGTTTTCACTTCCCGGGTTATCATCTTCTATGATTAGAAAATCCAAGGAGAGAGAGAGACAGCGAGAGTGAGAGCGAGAGCGAGAGCGAGAGCGAGAGCGAGAGCGAGAGAGAGAGAGAGAGAGAGAGAGAGAGAGAGAGAGAGGGAGAGGGAGAGGGAGAGGGAGAGAGAGAGAGAGAGAGAGAGAGAGAGAGAGGGAGAGAGAGACAGAGAGACAGAGAGGCAGGGCAAGTTAAGAGGAATGCGGAGCATTCAGAATGACTTATATAGCAGCATAGCATGATTTTCAACGAACTTAAGACAGCTTGTTTGAAAATTACTCACCATATAAGATTCTGTTCACACACACATAAGCTTCAGATCTGATAATAATTATTTTTCATCCTTTTAACTTATGGTTGTTCAATTCCTAAGATTTTTCCCCAAAGAATTCCTACAAATAGCAGTGTCTTTTCCCTTTTTAGAAATATGAATATGTATTGGCCAGCAAGATGACAAGATGGGTAAAGGCTCTTGCTGCAAAGCTTGAGGACCTGAGTTTGATCCCTGGGACCCACAGGGTGGAAGGAGAGACCTAATTCCAACAGGCTGTCTTTTGACCACCAAATATGTTCTAAGGGTATCTTGGTACCAAGTACCCAACCTCCTGTTCATCCATCTGTCCATCCTTCCATCCATCCATCAATGTTAAAAATGAACATTGCTCACATACTTCCTAGGTTTCTCTGACCCTTCATAAGCATAGAGTCTCACTGAGTACAGCCTCATCAGCCTGATAGATAGAATGGTCTTCATCAGCCAGAGGTAGATGGAGAGGTCAAGCACCACTAAGGAAATAAAATGCTGCATGGTAAAAGAAGAGCAGCTCAAGTCAACTTCACATGGCCAGCTAGAGACCCTACATAAAGGAGACCTAAAAGACCTGATTGGAAAGAGGAAGTGGAGGCACAAGGAAACACCTGCTTAGTGATTATTCCATGGAGAAGGATGTAAAACTTACAACTATAGATGACTTTATAGTGGATAATGAAACTGTGACTGGGGAGTGTGTGTGTGTATTTATGTGTATGTGTCTACATGACTGGGAGTTCTCTTTGCTAACACTAGAAGTTACCTGCAATGCTACCTAAGGTACATCCTTTCAAATTCACAGGTGCATCAAGAAATGCAATCTCTGGCAGGACAAAGAATGAAGGGAAAAAGGAGACCAGAGTAACGAAGTTGCAGTTTCCTTGGAGTCGTTGTCTAAAGTAGAAAATGCTGCTGTGGGCCCCAGAAAGATAGCACATGGGATTGAGAGTCCCCACATAGAGTGCTCAAAACACAGGAATGGGCTTCCGAAATCTAATTCAGCTTCAGCAATAGACTGCATTTTTTAATTTTAAAAACAACAACAACAAAAGCCTGCTTCTAGAAAAGAGAGACTGCAAGAAAAACTTTTCATACTTTTCTCTCTAGATACAGATGAGAAAATCTCCCCTGAAGATTCCTGCAGATTTGGCCTAAATTTACACAACTTAAGGGGTTTCCAAAGCCAGCAGCACAAATCCGGAAAGTCCCTGGGTCCTGGGAGAGCCAAAAGAAAATCCCCACGGAGAAACACATTCTCAGTCCCTGCTCCCCAGGGACCCCACTGATCACTAGCACACAAGCCTGAGCTCAAGGACCAGAATTACAAGCAATTAGAGAAAGATCATTTGGACCGAGAATCAGTAGCAAAAGAAACTGGATTAAACTCTCTCCTGACTCACAACTTCAGTTATTGAGAATTGTCAGATATGTTCATATCTGACAAATATATCTATCCAAAAAATGAAAAAAAAGGTCAAATCTGAAAGCTGACTAGGAAGCCATAAACTTGAACAGGGAAAACAGTATATTAGATGCAAATAGCTATCAAGCCTGTTAGAATGAAAAGTGGCTCTGAGGTGATTACCTAGCCTGGAATTCAGAGAGCAACAGATGAAAAATAGGAATGAGTGAATACAGGTGTTGAAAATTTAGTGAGATGGCATTGTACAACAGTTACAAAGGAGGAAAGAGAATTCTGTAAGGGTTAAAACTGTGGCAGGTTTTCTACAGTTGATGGACATGAACTTCAGAAAACAATGAAAGCTAAGAGCATATATCAAGCTCATCTAATAAATAAATACATAGGTAAAGCAACCATGAGACTTTTTTAAGGTAGCAAGGAAAGTCTGAAATATGAGGAGGAAGGGGATTTAATAAATTAGTAAGCATAGATATAATAACATAATAGCAACAGCAGCAATAATAGCATCTAATGTGCATCTTTTTAAGAAAGTAGAAAGTGAAAGCAGATATCAGACAATTATTTTAAAGACGAGACTCGTGCCATTAGAATTAGTGTATTCTCGTTTCTTTTGAATTATTTGGCAGGCAAGTAAAGATTACGCTAAACCTTGATTTACAGTCAAATTTCCCCAATTTACAGTCAAAGTTAAATTCATCAAAGCTAAGGAATAGTGAAGTTTCTTCTGATACTTCTTTGATGGTAAAAGCCAGACTTTCCCAGCCATTTGGTTGCTGTAGTTTGGGTGGTTCTGAGGCATTTGGTTACAGGTTTGGGGAGTACCTGAAGACCAATGGAGACTGTTGCCAGGCATAGAACAGTACTCCAATGCCAAAAAGTGCCCTATGGAAATCCCTTACTATCTCATCCAGAAGCACTATGGCGGGGGTTGAGGGGTTGGGGGCACTAACTAGGACACCTGAGAATGGAATTAAAGTCAAGAACAATCTTTACAAGAGTCCTGACTAGATGGATAAACCTGCAGAGTGTGCTCTCTGTTGCTGCTTACTGGATTAAAGAATCACTGCTATGACCTATTAGAATTCACCCAACTTCTCACAGAGACTCTAAAAGTCAGAAGGAACTGGACTGATGTCTTGTAGGCTCTAAGAGACAGTGGATGCCAGACCAGACTACTATAGCCAGCAAAACTTTCAATCACCAGAGAAAGAGAAAATTAGATATTTCATTACAAAGTCAAATTTAAACAATATCTATCCACAAATCCAGCCCTACAGAAGGTACTAGAAGAAAAACTCCAACCCAAGTAGGTTAACTACAACCAGAAAAACACAAGCAATAAATAATCTCACACCAGCAAAACCCAAAAAAGGGAAACACACACACTACAACCACCACCACCACCACCACCAACAACAACAACAACAAATAACAGGAATTAACAATCATTGGTCATTAATATCTCTCAATATTAATGGACTCAACTCCCCAATTTAAAAGAGATGGACATTTCATATTCATCAAAGGAAAAATCCATCTAGATGATGTTTCAATTCTCTTGAGTAATTTTGGTTGGAAGTCAATTTTGTTAGATATTAGGATTTTCTTAGATATTGCTCTACCAGCTTGCTTCTTGGGTCCATTTGCTTGAAAAATCTTTTTCCAACACTTTGCTCTGAGGTCATGTTTGTCTTTGACATTGAGGCGTGTTTCATGTCTGTAGCAGAATGTTGGATCCTGTTTTTTTTATGCCTTCTGTTAGCTTGGTTTTTTTTAAGTTGGGGAGCTGTAGTGATAAAAAAACATATGGTATTGGTATAAAAATAGACATGTGGATCAATGAAATTGAAACCTAGATATAGATCTACACACCTATGGACACTTGATTTTTTTTTATAAAGAATCCAGAAATAAAGAAGCATCTTCAACACATGGTTCTAGTCTAAGTGAATGTTGGTATGTAGAAGAATACAAATAGAATGATATCTCTCATCCTGCACAAAACTCAAGCCCAAGTGGATCAAAGACCTCAACATAAAACCTGATAGAAGAGAAAGTGGGGAACAGCCTTGAATGCATTGGCACAGGAGACATATTCCTGAACAGAACACCAATGGGCAGGCACTAAGACCAACAATTAGTAAATGGGCCCTCATGAAACTGAAAAACTTCTGTAAGGCAATGGATGCCATCAGTAAGACAAAACGACAGCCTCCAGAATGGGAAAAGATTTTCACCAACTGCACATCTGACAGGGGGCTGATATCCAAAATGTATAAAGAACTCGAGAAACTAGGCATCAAGAAACAACAAATAATCTAAAAATGGGAGAAATGACTGGAATTGGGGGGGTTCGGGGGGGGGGATGTGAGATGGGGTGGAAACCTAGTGCAATGGAAATTCTGTGGACTCCAAGACAGTACTCCTAGTAATGGGAGACATGGAGACTGAACCAGCCATCTTATGTAACCAGGCAAGGCCTCAAGTGGAGGAATTGGGACACCAACCCAGCCACAAAAACTTCCACCTACAGTTTGTCCTGCCTACAGAGTGTTCTGGAACCAGAACTTAGCAGAATCATCATCAAAGAGGCTGGAGAAACTACATCCACAACTGATGGGAGCAGATGCAGAGTCCTGTAGCTAAACAAACATTAAGTGGAGCTTGGGAAGCCCTTTAGGGGAGGGAGACAAAGGATCAGTAGATGCAGAGGGGTCAGAGACACCAGGAGAACATGGCCAACAGATTCAAGTGACCTGGACTAATGGGGGCTTGCAGAGGTCAGGGAGCCTGTAGGAGTCTGAGCTAGGTCCTCTGCATATGTTATGGCTGAGTAGCTTGATGTTCTTGTGGGACTCCTAACAGTGGGAGCGGGCTACCTCTGACTCTTTTGCCTACTTAATGGAACATTTGCCTCCTGCTAGGTC
The DNA here is from genome assembly GCF_949786415.1 of Peromyscus eremicus. Lineage (NCBI taxonomy): Eukaryota > Metazoa > Chordata > Mammalia > Rodentia > Cricetidae > Peromyscus > Peromyscus eremicus. The sequence continues at coordinate 15,678,468 of NC_081418.1, forward strand.
GCCTCATCCAGACTTGATGTGATGGTTTATGCCTGGTCTTATGGCAGCTTACTTTGCCATGTTTGGTTGATGTCCCTGGGAGGTCCGCTCTTTTCAGAGGGGAGGCAGCAGGATCTGAGGGAGAGGGGAGGTGGGAGGAGAGAGGGGAAAGTGTGGTCAGGATGTAGTATGTGAGAGAAGAAGAAAAAAAATTAAATTTAAAAAATCCTAGAATCAAACCCAGATTGCATCATTTAATTGAACTAAACATTTTTTTTTTTAAAGAATCATTGCTGCCTTTGGACATTCAGTCTCTTCCTGTTAATTCAACTTCACAGGCTCCAAGGATTTGTTATATTAAGGTTTCTTTACAATACTCCTGCATACTCTATTCAGACTTCTTTTCTAAATGTCCCCCTTGAGAGTTCTTTCACATGACAAGTCACAGCTTGTGAAGTCACACACAGGACAATCCGGTCACTGTGACCTTAAATAAATGTACAGAAAACTGAAAAAGCATGGTGCTGCCATGTAGTGATATATTGTGTACCCTAATAAACTTGCCTGGGGATGGGAGGACAGAGTCAGCCACTATATTAGACGTGGAGGCACACACCCTTAATCCTATCACTTGGGGGACAGAGATCCGTCTGGATCTCTGTGAGTTCAAGGCCACACTGGGAACAGAACCAGGAGTGGTAGCACACACCCTTAATCCCAGGAAGTCAGATGGCAGGGCAGAGAAAGGTATATAAGACGTGAGGAAACAGGATCTCACTGTCTCGAGGCTGAGGATTTCGTAGAGGTAAGAACATGGCTGGCTTGTTCTGTTTCTCTGATCTTTCAGCTTTCACCCCAATATCTGGCTCCGTTTTTTTAAATTTTTTATTAATAAGACTGTTTAGCAATTCGTGTTACACTCCCATGATGTGAGAATGTGGGAAACAAGTGCTAAGGCTGCTTTCCTGAGGGGGAAGTCGCCCACTTCAGGACTGGCCTTTGATCAGACGGGTGATGGCAGGCCGTGACGTAGAAAACTGGTTGTCGTCTTGCTGGTGGGGTCGCTGACCTTGGGAGGGTTTCACTATTTGCTACTCCAGTGTTAACTGAAGGTAGAGTGAAGTTCTGGATATTAAGGAGGATTGGAACTTAACATGTGCAGTAGTAGAAGTACTGTCCTAAAGGGCAACTGCACACTTAGATACAGTTGGCACAGAAAAAAAGTATGGGAGCCAACCAAACTGCCTTCTTCTGCCTTTGAAATGAAAGGAGACAGGGTCAACTTCATCACACGCTGTAAGCCCAACAGAGCGTCTGTGGGCTGTTCATAGGCAGTGTTGCAGGCCTAAAGCTCGAAGGAATCCCAGCTCAGCAAGTACACTCCCTTCCTGTCCAGCATCGAAGGTGTGCTTGCCGTTTGTATCAGCTGGCGCTCATCTCTGAAGCTGTTCCCCGTCAGAGTCCTATAGTCCCACTATAGGAGCCTCTTAGAGAGATTCGGTGAATGAGTGCTGAGCAGCTTCCTTGAGTTTTCATAATCACTCAGAACTGCGGTTGTGGAATGTGAACAGTGGTCTAGACCTCCAGTTTCCCCTCAGTCACTTCAGACGCAGGCAGTAGTACTGGCTCTCTCCCTGTGTTCTTCGCTCATGTCTCCCATGTTTAAAGCACAACAGAATTGTTTAGCCATTGATTTTGTTGGCTAAGGTCCAAGTCTTATGGTTTCTTAATGTCTTTCTATAAATTTTATTTTGTGCTGTTGTAAAAACCACTATTTTGAAAAATCACAAATCTCTAGTTAAAAGTTCATGTTAAGTCCACATTATTATTTACTATTTCAGGCAAAAAATATATATATAAATTCGTGTAATGTTTGCCCTTTGGGGCTGAAGAAAGAGTTGGAGTGAGTTACTAAGTATTTTTTGCAAAATATATTTGATTTTCCAGGACATATGACTTTGAGTTTTAAGTGTTTTCTAAAGGTGGGCATATTCAGTGGTTGTATGTATTTGTTTTGAAACAGGATTTCACCTGGCTTGCCTGGAACTCACATAGAGACCAGGCTTGCCTCCAACCCACAGAGATCTACCTACCTCTGCCTCTCAACTACTGGGATTAAAAATGTGTACCACCACACCCAGCTTGTTTTTAAAGTGTAGCTCAGGCTGGCCTTGTGCTCCTGCCTCTGCCTCTTTGGTATAGCCTACCCTCCATGGGATGTGTCACCACAACCAGCATAATTCTTAACCATAAAAAAATTATTAAGTTCTATGAAATATTTTTCATACCTATTGAAAGTTGTTTGCCAAATATCTTTGTGGCAAATGTGCTTTCTTTTCTTCTCTTTACAACCTCATTTGTAAAAAAGAGGAGATTCTGTTAATGAATTAAGAATACATTTAATACTTTATATGCCAGAAGATCTGCATAACTTGATATATTTTATAAATTACATAATCAATAAAATTGTAACGTATACTGATGTCACTTCAGTCATAGATGTGTGGTTATAGTCAGGTTCTTTGGTATTTTTTCATCTTATGAAAATTTACTACAATATCTTAAACATCTGAGGAAATAATGGCACTTTTTTTAAAGAGAAAAAGAGAGATAAGAGTAACCACTAATACACAGAAGAGCATTTAAATATTTTATTTAACAATAAAACAGAGGGTAGAAGACGCTGAATTTTCAAATTCAATTTGAAAGAAGGTAGGAAAAGAAAAAGGCATAGGAAGATAAGATTCAATGCAAAATTACCCTGACAACAGCAATTTTAAATGTACCAATACTTTAAAAAATATGAATGGATTAAACTCTTCTTAAAACACAAGTATTGCTTGAGTGCATGAAATCTAAGCCTAGCTGTATATTATATATAAAAAGTAGGCAGATTGCAAAAGGTGTCAGAGATTACTAATCCGAAGACACATGCAGTCATTAAATTAATGAGAGGAAAATGTAATTGTAGCTTAGAATGTCTTAATTAAATGTAGAAAAAAATAATATGAGGCTGAAAGTCTTACTTCATGTGTGAGGTGTAACATTGCTAGAATGTTATACATTTAATAACCAGCTTTGTACAGCATAAAATAAAAAAAATTAAGGGTTTGTAGGAAGATATGAAAAATATGCCATCATAATAGAAGATCAATACTACAGTCATAGCACTCTGATAAGGTAAACAGATGGCTTCAGGTAAAACTCATTCCCCAAAGTATGATATCTCACACAACCCAGAAGAGCCAATGACCGAACCTGTGGTACTAAAAATGCATAGGGCAAACTGGGACACAGCCGGCTCTTGAAATACAATAGAGAAAGTAATAAAATGTCCATGCCAAAATTTAACTTATGCATTTAACTTCGTGCCTAAGTTTGATATCACAACCAAAATTTATTTCATAGACATTATTAAAAATGCAGTTAACTGTAGCTAAAGTTTTCCTGCCTGGCCCACGGTCAGGACAAATCTCTCTCACCTGCCAGCCCCACAGCCGCTCAGACCCGACCAAGTAAACACAGAGACTTATATTGCTTACAAACTGTATGGCCATGGCAGGCTTCTTGCTAACTGTTCTTACAGCTTAAATTAATCCATTTCCATTAATCTATACCTTGCCACGTGGCTCGTGGCTTACCGGCATCTTCACATGCTGTTTGTCATCGTGGTGGCTGGCACTGTCTCTCTGACTCAGCCTTCCACTTCCCAGCTTTATTCTCCTCCTTGTCCCGCCTACACTTCCTGCCTAGCCAATGGCCAATCAGTGTTTTATTTATCGACTAATTAGCAACACATTTGCCATACAGAACATCCCACAGCAGTTAACTTAGATGGGAAGAATGAGATTGTCTTAAATGTGTGTATTCCTTACATTTAGGTACAGTTCATCATATCTAAATGTAATCAACAATCTTCAGCAAAAACAAAGGCACAATTGTCAGCACATAATTCTCCACAGCAGTAAGCCGTACTCAAGTACTACACAGAGCTCTCAGAAGTGGGGGACTGCCAACTCACATGGCTCATCCCTTTTATTCCTTAGATGAGAAAATTAAGATCAGAAATCATGTGTGAAGCCAGTCATGGTAGTTCATGTCTCATGTAATGTAATCTCAGCACTTTGGGAAGCTGAAGCAGGAGGATGATCATGAGTTCAAGACCAGCATTGGCTACATAAGTGAATGACAAACCAGCCTGGACTGCAAAATGAGATCCTATCTTAGAAAACCAGAAAGAGAAAGAAATGGTGTGCATTGCTCTGTATTTTACACATTTACAGTCATGAATTTAGTGTTGGCTACTGGCATACCAAATATTGTTATCGCCGGTTTCTTTATGTATACAAAATGTAGTAACATAGGGTTTGGGGTGATTGACAGCATTCTTTCTTCTTTTAATAAATGTTATTTATTTGATTTGTACAAAATTGTGTCAGGCCCCAAACTCAGATCTGATTCCAATGTGGCTTGATTGCTCTATTTTATCAAAGTGATATAAAATTGATGCGAATGGAATGTTTGCTGTGGTAACATGTAAACAGTACTTTCAATAAAATTGTGTCTTGATTGCGAAGTCTGTCTATTTCAGACTTGACTTTTAGAAATATTAATGGCAACTTTGTAAGCATGAGAAGGTCTTGAGACAGCAAGATACAGGTTGGTGACTTGGACTATCTGTAAGGGGGAGAAGAAGGGCTTTAAGAATGCCTCCTTTTCTTATGGACAAATGTCTCTCAGCCAAAGACACTTAAAACCAGTCCAAGGATCTATCTGTAAATGAAAGAAACAAAGAGACAAACGACCAGCCATTCCAGCAGCAGATCCATTCCTGAAACCTCCGGATAGGAAGGTTTAGCGAGGTCTCATAGAGCTGCCATGTCCTGCTGTTTGCTCTCCCACGTCTGTCACCCCCTGTCCCCTTCCACAGCCCCCTCCTAGCAGCTTCGCCTTCTGACGACAGAGATACTTCAGAGCCATGCTAGTGCTTAGGGAAGGGCATCTGTCTGCTATTGGCATGCTCGGCACCTTCAAGACTTTGAAAAATATTGAAAAATATTCCGAAAGCAGCTTGGCCCTGAGCCTCGCCTGGCTGCCTCTGAAAGTCGGTGCAGTTAGAAACACAGGGATCCGTGGCTAAAAGCCTTTGGAGAACATGGATTGCTTCACTGAGCATTCCATCACCATTTCCTACCTACTCTCCACACTGTCAAATGGGGGTGGTTTCCTTGTTGGACTGTAAATACGAGAATGGGAACAGTGCCTGGGAAAGTGCCTGACATGTGTTCTCCTCTCTGTAAAGGGGGTATCATCAGTGTTATGTTAATTATCCATGTCTGATTGCTCTGACCAGCAGAATAGTTTCCATGAAAAGCAAAGCTGGGCTGACTGAGCATGGCTGCCACCCGTTGGAAGGCTTATACCACATCAAAGGCTGTGCTTCTATCCTTTTCTCCAATAATCTTGAGACACATATCCTCTATCTACTGTTGTTTTAAAGGTCATCTTGAATTGATTCTGCCCCATATCATTTAAGCATATCTGTTTGTTAACCTGGAGGATCGTATCAGAGAATGGCTGGCATTTGGCAGGACACTCGCTTCAGTAATTCTATAGTTCAGGCAAGAAAATATGAATTCTTAGAGGAAAAGTAATTTTAGTAACTAGAGAATTTAATAGCAGCTCTATTTTAATTCTCCTAGTTATTTGGTATTAATTTCCTATAAATGCATCCATATGTGCATGCTGTACAAAGATTCTCTGAGTAAGTGCTGGCAGCGACTTGATAAACTGCCTTCTCTAATTTTCTACTCCTGGACTTACTTTCATCCATTCTGAAATAATCAGTACTTTGCTTACAGTCAAAATATTCTCAGTCAACAATACTTAGGCTATCCAGAGAAAAGGTCGGTTTAATGTAACAGATACTGGAAGGACCCATATGCAGTTGGTGTGTTTATTTCAGCAGGTAATTGAAGTTGTTTTTCTGGCCAAGAGTCACCTCAAGTACATAAAACATGGCGTAAGCCTGAGGTCCTGTTTAGTGGGTTTCTTCTTTGGTCTGACTTCTCTGTTTCTGCCTGTGTTTTTAGGCTCAGCTATGTAAACCATGCCGAAGATCTGGCTTCCAAGCTTCTACAGTGTTCCCCAAAGAACAGGCTATCTGCACAGGCTGCCTTGAGCCACGAGTATTTCAGCGATCTCCCCCCGCGGCTATGGGAGCTGACTGATAGTGAGTAGGACACATCTGTAGCATCCAATCAAAGCACTTTGTCATCAATATGTAGCATGCATATAGACAGATGGGCGCATTCATGTGTGCATAAACATAAGGTTATGTATGTGTGTGTGCGTTATGAGTGTGTGTGCGTGTGTGTGTGTGTGTGTGTGTGTGAGAGAGAGAGAGAGAGAGAGAGAGAGAGAGAGAGAGAGAGAGAGAGAGATCCTGTATATATATATATATATATATATATATATATATATATATATATATATATATTTATTGGAGTCCTGCCATTCAATTGCTAGCTTACCAGACACAGAAAGAAAATGGATTCATTTTTTGCTATCTCTACTCTGCAGTCTGCAGCTGCACGTCTTTGTATTTGATTATGTGTGTGTCCAAAAAATGATCTGAGCAGTCATAAAGGCAAAGGAAAATATGATTTACATATTTAGTGCTTTCTGCATACAGTGCTATTTTAACTGGCTACAGTACACAGAGGAAAAATGATTCATTTCTGTTTGATTTTCAGAGGCCATCTTGGTTGTGACAATAGCCTTAAAGAGCACGGTTAGGCAGTGAGCTGGAGAACAGAGCTGGCAATCGGCTAATGCACTGAGCTGACATGTAAGAGCTGAAGACATGCAATTCATTTTAACGACACATGCTCGTCGTATTTGTATAGACAGCTCTTCTCTAGATCTTTTTAAAACAAAACCGTTCCTGGGTGGGTTTGGTTTTGTTTTTACAGAACTGCTCATATTTGCACAGGCTTCTTCAATTACATTTAAAGTATTTGGGGAAGGATTTATGGCTGGGTGGATCTCAGCTTTCTTCCCAAGTGTGAAACAGAATTCTTGTGAAATTTTGAAAAACACTGTGGCAGCAGTAGGAATATTTTTATTCAGTGGTGATATGTTCTTTCCAAAGACCCATTAGAGATATTTCTTAACATATTTTCCTGATTGCCTTAAAAATAGCATACTGCATAGATGCATAAATATTTATAATGCACTTATTAATTCTTGTACATACATCACTTAGAGTAGACATGAAGTTACTTCCTTTGTCTCTAGGAGTTTTTGATTATCCCTGCAGTATTGGATTCTCTATAGCATGAGTCACAGTCACCCTTTATTTTGGAACTAAATCCAACTCCCTTGAGCCTTCTTAACCTAAATTATATACATATATATAAAATATATGTATATATATTATATATGTGGGTGGATAGGTACATAGATAGATAGATATCACTTATTTCTATCCATTTTCTTGTTGCCCTAAGGTAACTATAGATGTTATTGACCTGACACTCTCCTTATGCTTACAGATCTTCGTTAATATCTCAATTATTCCTGGTCTATATTTCCTTTATCATCCATCTTACTTCCTTTCTGAAGATCGACCACCTATTATACCAGTGATTCCAAACTTTAAAAGCAATTAAAACCTATGAAAAAACAAAACAAAACAATGAATGGACCATGCATACCCCTATCCTGGAAAAAACAAAAAGTACAAATGGGATATTAGTCTACGGCTCCCTGAACTTCTCACCTGGGGTTTGTTCTCCCCATGCAGTCTAACTTCCACCTTGATCTCACCCCTCCTTGGCAACATCTCAATCCCAGTCGACTTGATGACTGAGTTTAAGCCAGATTTTGAGGGTCTGTGAATTCTGAATTCTGTAGTAGTACTTTCCTGTTAATATGGACTTATTAGCCACTTGCCACTTAGTTTATCAGCCAGTGGTTAAATCCAGTTTCTGTAAGGGAGTAAATGCCTACACATTATCACTGAGCAACAGACTGCCAACCGAGACAGCCTTGTCCCCGTCATTAACAAGTACAATGTATGCAGAACACCAGAGGGGAATTAAAACCACAAAAAATACCTCAGGGTGGTATTTTTAATATGAGAATTTAATTTGTAATTTCACAGATTAAGAATTTTGGCTGCATTAATCCCTTTATCAGCTCACAGCAGGCTATTTGCAGAAGCATAACCATAAGGCGATATTCATTGGCAGAAACACGTCTCTGCATAACGTTAAACATCAGGAGCAGTGAAACCTTTTGAAGGGGGGAGAATAAAGATGAAAAATCATTATATTTTTAAAGCGAGATTCTACTAAATGCCTCCGGTAACAATTTTGAGTTACAGAAATGCTATTTCTGTGTCTAGAAGATAATCATTATGAAGGATAAATCCATTCGCAAGAAAGGACAATCCCAGTATTAAATACTATAGTCATTTCCATTTAGAACAACGTGGCTGCCCTTGTAAACATGTTTGCAAAACAAAGAATCCCCAGACTTCTGTGACTTTGGGAATTAGGCTGTGTGACTCTTGTCTGAGTTAGCATTCGGCTGACTGTACTCAGAAATTCTCGAGATTCTTCAAATTAAACTCCAGATTAGTGCAGATTTTTGTAAAATTCACTGTCTGGCAAATGCAGAATGTGTGGCAGCAACAGAACCCTCATGCCTTCCCTTTCAAGGGAATTCCAAGGAAGTACTGAGCACCACCAGAAGGAGGTGTCCACAAGTGGTGGTGCTGGCCCACCACTGCCAGGCGGGCACCTAGCTGCCCTGCTCAACTCCCATTGTCAGGAGGAAATAGCTTCGGGTGGGAGGCTGAGACGATAGATATTTATTCTCACAGTTCCAGGGATGACAATTGAAGATGTAGGTGCTGGCTGATTCTGGTCCTGGTAAGGGCTGTCCTCACGACTGGCAGAGGCCCACGCTGCTTGGTCATCACAGAGCAGAGAAAACATTTCTCTGTTCTTCTTCTTATAAAGCTACTAATCCCTTCATGAGGACCACCCACTTCCTGAGCTCACCTAAGCCTCATCACTCCCAAAGGTCCCATTCCCAGACACCAACACAGTGAGGCTGGGGCACTAACATCAGCTTGGAATGGGACACAATTCATGCCACAAAGCTCTTAGTCTGTGATGGCTCATAGCACTTTTTAGAGGAATGCCCACAGAATAGATAGATAGATAGATGGATGGATGGATGGATGGATGGATGGATAGATAGATAGATACTTGAGGCAGAAAGTGAAATCAAGTTAAAAGGGGAATATTGGTCTCCAGCCTTGACGTGCTTTGATTAATCAGACCCCATGGGTGTACAGTCTACATGGGTGTGGAAATCAATGGAATCAGTGGAGCTGGTTGGGCCTCATAGGGAAATGACCACCAGAGAGCAGATAATATGGCTTATAAGGCTGATCTGGATTCACCAGGTAGGAAGTGTCTAAGTGACCATGTGCTGTGGTTGGCCAAGCCCTGATGGTGGTATGAGAAAACTCAGCTGACTTCTCAAATGGTCACTGAAGTACATTCGAACATTTATTGTAGTTATGTAATAAGAAAATGTAGAGGTGAAGTATTTGTGTCACCAAAGTAGGAAACAGAATAAACACATCAAGCAAAAGTAATTGTACGATTACCTAGGGATCTCTCTGGCAGTTAAAGCTGACCGAGGATGGTGACAGTGTCATTTCCCTCATATTCCCAAACCCCAGCAGCCTTGCTCTACTTCTTCACAGAGATTTAATTGCAGGAAATAAATAGAGGGTTGATTTAGAAGAAATTCATTACTTTCCCCAAGCACACCATGGGGCATTCTCCTGTGTATACTATCAAGTTACATAAATAATTGAAGCTGAACTATCCTTGTCAAAGTAAATGAACAAAATATACTTCACAGCACAGAGTCCTTGATTTTATTACATTCATTTGCTAATTTATAAAACTCAAATCTCCTAAAAGAAGGCCAGCAAATTGGTCCAGTGTGGCGATCTCGGAGCTGGGAATCAGACCCCCAGACTGTAAGCTCAGCTCTACAGGTCCTGGCCAGGCAACTGTGGACCTTTGCCTTCATCCCTCTGTGCTTCCAACTTTTGATTCGGAGAGCAAGCTGAGGACAGCATGGTAGTCCTGAAGGACCTTTTCAGATCTGTTTGTAGTGTTACCCTCATGGCCCTCTATGGCACCTTTACAATGTAACATAATATGCTATTATGTAGTATCATTGTCATCCTCTTATGAATGTAGAAAGCACACCAATTTTTTATTTTATTAATTAATAAATGTATTTATTTTGAGACAAGGTTTCACTATATAGACTGACCTTGAACTCATAGAGCTCCCTGCCTGCCTCAGCCCTCCTAGTGCTGGGATGAAGCTCTTGCATCACCATGCTGGCTGGCCAGTACACCCATTTTAAACAGCTTTGCTGTTTCCTTTTCCTGTTGTGTCTTGAATGTTTCCCACCTAGGCAGCCATAACTCTGCTGTCTTTGGGGGTTTTCCTGGCTGTCACCTTGACCTATCAGTGGAATTGAACATGGTTGTCTGCCACCTCTTCCTGCTAACACTTCCTTCACTTGGTTTCCTGGACAAGATTCCTTCAGGGTTTACTTTCACCTCCTAGAACTTCCCTTTGCAAACTCTTCTCTCCTGCCAGGCCGGCGTGAAGGCACACGGTCAGTGTTCTGGTGCATCCTCCTCAGACCTTCCTGTCTGGCTCACTTCCCAGAGCTGGGTAATTCCATCCAGTCTTGAGATTTCGATATCATCCAAACACAGCTCCTAAGGTCCCGTGCCTTGTCCCAGTGCCCCTGAGTCTCATATTGAGTCATAGACACTGAAAATTTAGAATTAATAGACTCAGACTCATAACCTTTTCATCCCGACTTGCTCCTTCTGAACTGCCCTTGAGAATAAATGGCGGCACCGTCTTTCTGGGTGGTCTTTGTGTCCTCTGCTTTTGTCTCACACTTCCACAGAGTCACTCAGTCCTCCGCTCACTTGTCACTCTCCCCCAGGGTTCACAACAGCACTCTAGCTGGTTTGGCCCCTTCTTTTGCCGTCCTAAAGTCAGCTCTGGCTTTTCCTCTTTACGTATTTTTGAGCTTGCTTTCCTCGGGTTTACCTGCCCTGTCCTGCACGTGGCTGCTCAAACAGTCCTTCTCTACCAGGGACAGCTCTGACCTTCTCCCTCAGCCTCCAGTTTACCTTCTCTACTTCTTCGTAACTTTTACCGTTAATATTAGATTGATTTGGTTGTTTATTTTGTCTCCCCCAGTCAGAAGGTCCCAAGGCAAGCATTTCCTTCTACTCTGCTGCGCGTGATGCAGGATTCTGCAATTCCCAGGAAAAGTGAGAGTAAAAAACTACTTCTGTCATGAGTGACTTGTCTCGTGCATATGTGTGTGTGTGTGTGTGTGTGTATGTGTGTGTGTGTATGTGTGTGTGTGTACACGTAGGTGTACGTGTGTATGACGCATGGAATATATATAGCTGTGTGTGCGCATTTGACCACTGGCATTTCAAACGCCAACACATACCACAGTGTTCCACATGCTGGACATGCAGACTGCTTTGCAATCTCCATTTTCTTTTTAAATAAAATGTTGTCAACGTGTGTATAGATATGTAAGCAGAACTTTTTGTTCTCTCTCCAGTGTCTTCTATTTTTACCGTCCCAAATGTGAGATTGCAACCTGAAGCTGGAGAGAGTATGAGGGCCTTTGGAAAAAACAATAGTTATGGCAAAAGTCTATCGAACACCAAGCACTGACTGGCCTGGCATTCTCGGGAGAGCACAGGTAAGGGGCCCTGCTTAACTGGGAAGTAATGTTCATAATAGATGTGGAGTAGACCTACTCACTGAAACATTTCAGCCTCATTTCCCCGAAAACTGTCTTGAGTCACATGGGCTATTCTGGCATTTATCAAACATTCTGCTGCGGTAGAGGACAATCAGGAATTTCAATGTTTTCCGGCACCTCCTAGGCTCTAAGCAAAGTTCCGCTGTATCATGTACGTTATTGATACAGTCAAATGCAAACCACCGAGTCTTGGGCATCTGTCTTAACTGCTCTTGAATTCATCATTGAAGTTAGGAATGCTCCACTTTGAGCTGCACCTAAACCACAGACCTGTTTTTTTTGTTTGTTTGGTTGGTTTTTTTTTTTTTTGTTGTTGTTGTTGTTGCTGTTTTTTGGGCAATATTATTTGTTTTTTAATTATTTGCTGTCATTTTAAATTAGGATATTTCACATAAAAGTCTAGACTTCTAGCTTCTCATGAATTATCGGCAACTCCTACAATTCTCCACTTCTGTCCCATCAGAAGATTTTATGTGTGATAAGAGAGAATGCCCAGTCCCCATTTTAAGATAAGCTGGCCACTGGGCCCTCCTGGTTTCTGATTCCTCTCTGGCTCTGGCACAGACCTGTCATGGTAAAGTCTTGGGTTTTACAGTTTAGCTCTTCGACCTCTACTGTTTTGCAGGTAGGAACTGTAAACAACCTTGGTGATGTCCAGGCATGTCATCCTATCAAGTCATCGCACATGCCCAGTGACAAGTGTAAGACAGCAATGTCTGAAGGCTGTGTCTTTCTTGGTTACCAGAAAGCAATGTCTGGATTTCTGTGACATCTCACCATGTTTGTTTGTTCGTTTGTTTGTTATTTCAAGTAAAGGTTTCTATGTCGCACTAGCTGTCCTGGAACTCCCTCTGTAGACTAGGCTGGCCTCAAACTCAGAGATCCACCTTCCTCTGCCTCCTGAGTGTTGGGATTAAAGGTGTGCATCACCACCACCCACATCTCGCTCTTAAGCAAATGGAGAATGAACTTCCCTTGTGAGGAAGCCTTTTTGTGCTGGTTTCTATAAAGCATGTTCATTGCTTCTCTGTGTTCCATAACTGTCGAGTGGAGTGAGCTGAATGATGTGACAGTAAGAACTGTTCATGTGTGTGTCTGTGGGGGGCGGAATGGGGAGTATCAGCCGGAGATTTATATCAAGTGCCTCCCTCAATCTCTGTCCACCTTATTTTTTAAGACAGGGCCTTTCATTGAACCTGGAACTCTCTGATTCAGGTAGTCCAGCTGTCCAGCAAGCCTCAGAGATCCTCCTGTCTCTGCCTCCCTAGCATTAAGATTACAAGTATGCCATGCTTGGTTTTTTGTTTTTTGTTTTTGTTTTTCATGTGTTCTGGGGAATAGCCTGGATTTCTCCTTTTTGGAAATTTGGTAAGAAACTAAGTGGACAGATGACAAAGACTGCAAATTCAAATGTACACCCAGCCCTGGGAAAAACCTGTCAGCGATTTCAGAACTCAGCTTTTCATGCTCTCAGCATGGAGTTTCATTTTGCTGGCGTAGAACACAGTAGAGATTTATGTTGATTTGGAAGGGGTAAAAAAAAGATTCCTAGTTAAAATACAGCTTGTAAAGGCTGATCAGGAGCTACTGCTCTTAAATCTGCAGCTCCACAGGAGAGTACAGCTCTTCCTTTGGGCCATTGGGTGTGTGGTTACCTAAAGAGAACTTGACCTCAGTGGCATCCGGGACCCACTCCCAGTAGCAATTGGTCGGATAGACTGGGGCTATGATTCTGATCAGTTTCTGACCAGTAGCCTCGTGTTTCTGAGAGTGGTTTGATTCGTTCATGTGAGTTGTATGTAGCATGCACATTTAAAAGCATTTAGCTCCCACGTTACAAACTCCTTAGCTGATGTGGTAGAATGAGAACAAGAAGTGGGCTGTTTCCTTGATTCACACACACAAGCAAACCTGAATTTCCATCACAGGACCGTGTGTGTCCTTTGTTCTTGGCTCTTCTGAATGCTCCGATCTACACAGTCAAAGCTGCAATGATTTGTTTAAGATCAGCTTATTCTTGTACAATCAAGAGCTGACTGGGCAGAGCATTGCCCAGAAAGATTAAAACTTGCTAGTTGCAAAGAGGTTTACAAAGGTGCTTGAGACTGCAGCCTGCAGTGCTCATAAGGCTTGCAGTGTGCTTCCTTATGCTGGATCCAGAGTCAGAGCTTCAGTGGATGATTCTCTCTAGAAGTGTTTGATAACAATACAAATGTTTTCCCTGTGCGTGTTGTCCTTATCACGTTGACTTTGAAGGCTTCAGTATTACTGTTACTCCAGCTATCACATCTGAGTCAGTAGGCCACTAAAGAAAGATCTCAATTCTTTTCAGAAAAGCTGCAGGAAAGCTGGATTCTAACATGTTTCTGTCAACAGAAAAAGAAATCATCTTAGTTTCTTATTTTTGAAAGTTAAACTACCAAATATTCCCATGTTAGAGATCAAATAACATAGCCTGTTTATTGGTACCTACAGCACATGACATGGCTTTTTTCTGACCAGTAGATGAATTTCAAACTAGAGACATTATGAAGCTAAAAGTCACGTTAATAAATGATTCTCAGAAAAAAAAAAAAAGATAGAAATCCTCTAGTCTTTGGTTTTCTGATTTTTTATTTGTTTGTCACCTGTTCAGAGCAGTCTGTGGCATTATTAAATTTCACTGGAATATCTCAGTTTTTGTAATACCCATAGTGACTGGGAAGGAGAAGGAGGGGAGGAGCCTAGGGCCTGAGGGAGCCTGAGTCCAGGCTAGAGTTTGAGCCCCTCCCTCTGGTGATGAGCAGGGCTCTCAGTGTGGAACCTGCATTGTGCCATGCTGTTTTTGAAATGAAAGGGCCTGGGCAGGCAGGAGTGCTTCAAGTCCTAGTATTTCTCCTATACCTCAATGCCACATTATTTCTTTCCTTGCAAACTAAGGTCACTTCAATTATTTAGTTAATAATGTTGGATTTACATAAATTGGCCTTAGTGGGAAAGCTAATGAGATGCATTTTGCTTTGCAGAAGAAAGCAATTTGGGTTTTAGAGTCTTGTAGCAAAATTAAATGAAAAGAAAACTTCAAGTGCCTGGGTTAAGAACAGGGATATCTGCCAGTGTTGATGGAAGCCCTGAGTTCCCTACACTTTGTTATTCTCTAGAGAAATCCCTCAGCTGGTTCATAACTTGTTCCCACTCACTTGGTCACCATCGAAGAGTTGAGTAAAATCTAAGGGAGTCCCAAATGCACATAGAAAATGTTCCTTTAGGAGAATACCAGGGGCAGTATTGAATACTCACACCCGTTAGTAACACTTATATTTGCATAAGGTGATACTGACCATAAGCCTGTGCTGAGCTACGTTTTCCAGTCATTCTAAATTGGCATAGAAAGTGTGTGTCACTGTCTACTTTTACAAAATATAGAGATAAGAGATTCCTTTTCAGTGAATCAGTTGGTCTTTATACTTCATTAAACTCATTGTAAACTTAAAATAGCTTGTCTAGTGTGTGAAGTAATACTGTTTGGTCCAATTGCAAATGGTTAACTCTGCAAGCTTTGGTGATCTTCTCTTTCAGCATATTATCATTCTGAGTCCACATTATTTAAGAATTACGTGGCAGTGAAGCCATGGTTACCTCAGTCAGTAAACAGTTAGTTCCTAACAGTGACCTGGTAGGTAAAGAGATTAGAGTTAATTGCTTAAGGAACTTTCATTGAATAGGGTCAAGGGTTTTTGTTTTATTTGGTGTTTTGCTTATTAGCCATATTCTCTTCATGACCCAGTGTGCTGATGCCACACCCTCTGAAAATAGGCACCTCACATTCTGGGATGCCAAACGCTTGCAGGCTTCTCAACACAATTCCTGGGGCCCATGAATCTGTATTTTAACAAACTCCAGGGGTCATTAATTGATAACTGAGAGAGGGAGAATCAGTCTTCCCCTGGGATGAGCTCCCTGGTTGGTTACAAAATACCTAGTGATCACCCCTAAACACAGATATGTAGGAGCAAAACTAAATGGACTCAGTAGGTTGTATTTATATATTTATTAGGGTGGGATGTGTGTGTGTGTGTAACAATAATAATTAGAGGTCATAAATTGGCTGGATGGGTTGGAAAAAGGAAAAGGAGAGATAAAATGACATAAGGACAATATTCATACATGAAATTATTGAAAAATTTAAGAACTTGAGGGGACCGTGGATAGTGAACTCTTCACTACCTATTCAGGGATTATATATTTATATGGTAAAATAACCAATTACTTGAGTCAAGACAGAGTAAAGATAAACCAGGAAAATAGCATTCCATCACATGACCAAAAATAATTTAATTATCCTTCTCTTCATCCCTCCCTTTCTCCTTTCCTCCTTTCCATAAGAAAGAATGGTGTCATGGTATATAATACAGTAGCTGTGTGCCCATTTAAAATTATCTTTAATTAATTTCAATTGGTCTTAAATGTCTCTTCCTTGGTAGAATTTTGAGTGCTCTATAGTTGAAGCATGTGGTCATCATGTCTGATGAGACTGGACAGACACAGAGCTCTCCAGCATCTCATGGTGCCCCCCTTCCTGCCCCTGGGCACTACTGAGGGGGTGCACTTCTCCCATCCACCTCCTTAATGAGAAATCAGGAAATGTGAGCTGGAGTTGGTGCAGTAGAGTGGGTTTCGTGCTGGATTAAAATAACTTGAGAAGAAGACTGTGTTCAAGAGAGGGAGGGCCCATGCCAAAGCAAGAGCCAGAGAGTCACAGCCAGGTGACTGAGAGTGATACGAAAGCCTGGTGTCCACGGGAACAAACATGAAGAGACGCTAGCAAGGGCATCCCTCCAGTGAAGTGCCACAGTGGCTTCCTCGGTTAGCGGTGGTGTGCAAGAGGAAGGACAGATTGACAGTCTGTATAACTGCACAGACAAGTTTCACAAAGACTGGCCTGTCAGACAGAAGCCAGCGGTAGCCTTAGTCTGTCTTCCATATTGACTCTGGAAATCGCTCTAGGTTATGGAGGCACCCATGGCTCTCCTCCATGCTGTGACATTGTCATGGCTCACTTTTTTGGTGTGTGTCAACTCACACTGTCTTCATCTTCCCTTCGCTTTGTGGCTTCTGCTTGCTTGTGGATCCACCTTTTTCTCCCTTCCCATTGTCCTACTTCTGGAGAACTCTGCTGCTGGACTCTTATTGCCTTGGGTTCTAAAACCCTCCTAGCGAGCAGCTCTGATTTTTATACTTTATAACCATCATCAAGAAGTAGAGAGTAAAACTATTGGGTCAACCACCCCTGTATGAGCTACAGCCTGATTCCAGGCCACTTCGAGGTCAGGACTGAGCCTGGTTCAGTCCCGTTAGCTATAAATCAGGTGGCTACCCACTTCATAAGGACCCTTCAAAATGCAGCTCTGATTTTGTCTGTCTCAAAAGCTTCTGTGAAGCAAACTGTCCCTAGAATGTGCGTTGCCCTGGCTGTGTGAGACAGGGTTAAAATACCGTGCGATATTCCAGATCCTCACTGTGAGATATGTGGGGCTGATAGCTTAAGGTTTTATTTTTGTTGTTGTTAAGTCCTGTCGCACTTTCTCAACTATGGTTGCAAGGGAGAGAATGGCTGTTGGGATGTATCACCATCTCTATCCGAGTGGTAACTCTAGGTCTCTTTCAGGAGAAGGGGGAGCACGTCTCTCTTCTCATTGCCAGGACTGTACTTTCTGCATGATCCAACAAATGCTTCTTCTCAAGCAGCTGCAGTTTCCTCGGTTCTTTTGTCTTGGGTAGTTGTTGACAACAGCTGTGGAAATAGCAGGAACAGAGGAAGGAACAGAGGAAGGAGCACAGGCTGTATCTGAGGAGAGCCCTGGTTGTTGTCATTGTTCCCGCTGGACTGGAAAACCGAGACAACTCTACATCTGTTCTGTAAAGTTGTGCAATGCCTGATGCGTGCTATAAACACCGAACTGAGAAGATGGTGCAGCCTTGCTCAGTTTCCCACCCACCCACCTCCACGCCCCTTACTGTAATGGGGTGACCACATGAATTCCAGCACAGCGGGACCACAGTCTGACAAATGTGTAGACCACAGCCACTTGTTGCCCTGTCCAACGGTTGGATAGTCCTGCAGACTTAACTCTTTCCCATGCTAAGGAGTCTCTTTTTCCTAAAGGGCTGCAGAAAGGCTGTAGAAGTTTCTCTTCTGTTCCCCCTTCCTCCTGCTTTTCTTGGGATACCTCTAACCTGCACTCTGTATCATTACCACCCCAGCTCCACACGTGGGCGAGCAAAGACTCAGCCCTGGACTATCTGAAGCAGAATGAAAGACTCCTAGTGTGTTTCAGGAGAGCATCTGTAAACCACTTCATTTTTGTTTTGAAATAATAGACTTACAGAAAAGTTAGGAGAGCAGTATAAAAGTCCATTCCCTCACTTTCCTAAATACCACTCTCTTTTTCTACCCCATCTCTGCCACATATAAATGTGAGCAAACATTTTATTTTTCTAAACTGTGTGTTATTCACCTGGTGACCCTTTATGTTTAAATAATACATTGCATTTATCTTTAAAAACGAGCAATTTGGAGTGAGTTTTAATGTTAAAAGTAACGGTAGCCTTTTGATCTTGCTTTTCTGTATTTCATCCTCTGATTTGTTTTGGGTATTTGTTTGTTTGCAGTTTTGTTTTAGGAATGGCTGAAAGAAAAGAAACTGGTTTGATACTCCACAAACTGGCTCATTAGCCCATGGATCCTAACACAAATTGTCTCTATTTGTGGGGTGTGTGTGTGTGTGTGTGTGTGTGTGTGTGTGTGTGTGTGTGTGTGTGTGTTTCAGCATTTCCAGATTAGAAGATTTTCAAACTATGAGTTGGACAGAGAAAGTAACACTGCCGCTTGCATCTTCTGGCGGTTCAAAGCCCAGATCAATTTTTTAGGGACTTTGTGTCAACAGCATAATCTGAATAAAGCTTTTGCACAGATAGAGGCACAGATGTGAGTAACTAATAACCAAACTATATTTTACAGTGTGTGGCCCCACCTGTGGCTGGGGTTATCAACAGCTCAGGAACTCTAATTTTCCTTTTCATGTAATGTTGATTCTTATGGACTTGGGGGTACAGAAGGAATTGCCTATGCCCTAAGCACACCATATTGTATTATTAATACCAGGAGAGCGAGCAGCTGAGTCCCACCAGACCGTCTTTGTGGTCTGTTGGCACTCTAGGAAGTGTTTGAGCATAAAAGGAGGCTGTTTGAGCTGAAGTGGGCTGATGGTCTGAGCGGACATTTTAATGCACGGAGGACAATGTACAAATGGGAGTGTTGAGAGGGGGAGGCAGAAAGGAGCTCAAAACCACACCCATTGTCCCACAGATCACCCTCATCCCTCCCTCTGAGATGGTCCTCTCGTGCAAGCTTTGTCTGCCTGGGGAGTGGCATCAAAAGGGTTAGATATTGGGGCTCAGGCACAAAACGAGGGCCTTAAGCAGATTAAAATTCTAGCAAATGTAGTGAAAACCTCACCCAAATGTATTCCGATAAGCAAAGTTAAACATTTTAGCTAAATTATTACAAGTATAATTAACAAAATGCTTGCATTACTCTGAGATGCTTCTATGGATAAAGCTTTTAAGAACATGAATTTGGTTGTGCAAATGAATAATTTACTGAGTCTCTTTTGGAACTTAGAATGGCTGCTGTTTCTTCTCTCTCTCTCTCTCTCTCTCTCTCTCTCTCTCTCTCTCTCTCTCTCTCTCTCTCTCTCAGTGCTACACATCAAAGTCTAATTTTTCAGTAGTCCTATAGTGTTGAAGTAACAATATATAGATTAAAGCCTTACTTTTCCATCTCTGGAAATACTGTACAAGGTCTAGAAAAAAACTAAAACAATATAAAGTTAGAGAATTTGATGGTGGAAATTTATCTCATAGCTAATATCACCATGTAAACTGAATATTGTTCCGTTAGCTC
Source organism: Peromyscus eremicus (assembly GCF_949786415.1). Lineage (NCBI taxonomy): Eukaryota > Metazoa > Chordata > Mammalia > Rodentia > Cricetidae > Peromyscus > Peromyscus eremicus. The sequence continues at coordinate 15,698,305 of NC_081418.1, forward strand.
CCATACTTGGGTGAAATTTTTCATTGAGACTTAGTACCATTGTTTTAAAGTAGTTTGTGTTCTGTGTAGTGCCCTTGGAATTTTTAATTGCTCTGGATTATAATATTCAATGCAATTAGTAAAATGCCCTCAATTACATGATTATTGTAAATGAGGCTATTGGCTTAATTGCTATAAATGGGAAAGATGTGTGATTATCATGTGCAACTAGATCATGTACAGTACTTATTTTATTTTATTACATACAGTGGTGTAATGATAACACATAATTATGTTGTATCTTCCCTTGGCCAACAAATCTCCATAGTGAGGTGCACAGAGTTTTGATCCTTTGACAATAAGCCACCCACTGGACCCTTCTTTGTGAAGTAATTGGGTTATTCTGTGAGTGTAATTGAATACACTGATTCTGTGCAAGCTGGACACATCCAAATGTGAAAAAAAAAAAAAAACTTTACCTCATTGATTTAAAATGCTCCAATTACTAACTTCTGTGAGTTTGGGGAATTTAATCCTTCCTAAGTGCAATGCCAAGTCCCTTCGTACCTGTTTGCTTTTGTGTTCACACGTCTCAAGCACTATCCGTACGTAGCACTAGCAGCATTAAAATATGCCCGAGGAGAAAAGAGGGCTTGTCTTGGCTGGGACAAACATTATAATCATCCTTGGTTTACAGATGCACACTTAACAAGCTTATAGCACGTAATTAATTCTGCAAAGGCTGCTGTTCGACAGAGTGGGATTATGAGAATTGCATATTGATAGTGGCAGGAGAAAATGAATCTATTTTCTCTGGGTAAGGTGGGGTATTATTGTGTTCTTTAGAAACTGGCTCATCTCAGAGGTGTTGCTCTCAAAATGATCTCGGGATAGAAAGAGATCAGTAATTACGGAGCCAGGCATTCAGTTGTGTCCTAATTTTCCCACCAGCTTTTCAGCGGTTCAGCGGCCTCACAGACTTAAAGTATTCTCATTAGGTAGCAGCAGAGGCAGCAGCCTCTCGGACTCCCTCCTCCTCTCACTCCCCTTTCTTTCTCTCCCCCCTTCCATTCCTGCCTTGGGAGTGACTGTGAAGATCATTTGCTGGAATGATTGGCAGGTTAGAGGATTCGATCAGATGAGTTCCTCTTAGTGCAGGTCAAAAAGTCTAGTTAGCAGGAGCTGTCGAAAAATGCCAGCAGCATTCGAAATGGGAAATGTCATGACTTCCAGGCAGGGGGTGCCACCTGGAACAGAAAGCCCTCAGCTCATTAGCTAGTTACAGGATGCAGGCTTAACTGGAGGGAGCAAGGAAGGGAAGATAATACCCAATAGGGACAATGATTGTGAAGTGGAATTGATTTCATGTATAATTTGTTTATCACTAGAGGGGACAAACGCTGTCCTTCTGACATGAGCGGAGGACTGTGGACTATGAATGAAGCAACTTAGCATAATCTGCAGATTGAGCTTTGGGTTTACAGAACGCAAACTTCTTTATTCTTAACTGTGAAAATGATCAGGTCATGCTACGTTAATTAAAGCTGACGGACTCTAAAATGTTTTATCTGTGCAGTTGTGGCGACTCCACAGAAACAGATAGAGATGGACAACTCTAGAAGAGTGTGGTGTGGAGGACTAGCTTAGCTGCATACTGAAGCATGAGGGGCTGCTGTGTTTATGCCCACTGTTCAGTAACACTGCACAAACCAAACCAGGGTTCTCCATTTACACGCAGCTTCGGTGAACAGGAGACCCAATGGCTTCTGAGATATTTACATCTGACCTACCTTAAAAAAAAAAAAAGAAAGGTACACTAGACGATGACTGCATCATGTTTTGGTACATGGTTAAATTTTTAATCCTTGCTTTTCTTAAAGGGGAAGCTCCCAATTTCCCTACAGCCTAGATGTCAGTTCACCTAGAATTGAGCTACAAACAGAACTAAACAATAAGGCAAATTAACCTACAAGTTCAAAATCAAAGAGGAGAGTGACCAAGCAGAGGATGGTATTTCCTGACTACACTCCTGTACTAGGCCCTGAATGAAAACACCCAGTGGTTTTTACAATGAATTAAATAGGTCTTAGTGTGGAGCCTTTGCCTACATGCATTCTATTAGAAAGGGTATTTTCTTTTGATAAGAAGTTTCATGGTATCATTCATTCTGCTTAGAGATCATTATCTTGGTGTTTTTGTCACAAGGGCCTCAGCTGCAGATCTTCCGGCTGAATACTGACGGTGCTTACTCAATATCCACATTCTGCCGAGGGCATATGTATTCGAATGGCTTTGCCCCCGGTTTCTCTTCCTCCTTCAGTGCTGAGACAATTTATGAGGCCATTATTAAGCAGACAGTACTATTTTATCAAGAAGCCTCAGACTGCTGTCTACTGTGAATAGCACTCTTAAACCCTTCCCATCAAAACACCAGGGCAAAATTTATTCCCTTCTGTATCTCACATAGAAGCTTAGCGTTAAGCTACTGTCTGTAGCTGTCGAGTTGTGCTGCATTAGTTCTTTCAAATCAAAAAATTGAAACATCAGTGAAAATCTATTCATCTCTCTATTGGAGAGGTTTATTATGTAGTCCAGGAACTGGCCTTGAAGAGAATATATAAATATATGTTTTTCATATTTCTGTATGAGAAATGGTTCACCTAAAATGAACATCATTTATCACAGTAATTCAGTTTGTTAATAACTGGCAGATTTATTAGAAAAATGAATTTTTTTAATTGGGGACTGGAGGTGTGTCTCAGATCTACGAATTTTGTGGGGATAGATCTTGTATTGTTTTGTTTTGTTTTGCTTTTCCCCAGTGCTATGCACAAACCACCACAAAGTAAACAAATAGATAAACAAGCAAATAAATACATGTTTTTCATGGTTGGTTGCCTACAGTGGGTTTCTCAGGCTGTCACTCTCTTTTAGGCAGGAAGGCCTAACTTCAGAGGTGGCTGCTGTAGAGGGAGGAGATGCGCATGCCTGGTCTCACTGCCTTACAGCGTTCCCTCACCTCAGTGCTGCCAAGTCACTCTGTGTTCACTGCCTTTGTGGACCCTGGTATTTGAATTCTGGTCGAGCTTAGCATCCCTATATTGATCATTCTCTTCATTGAGCCTTTCCAAACTCTATGGACTGGGCGAGCTTTGCTGAAGTCTTACCTTCAGGTTTGATGATTTTTCTCAGACAAGGTCCCTCTGGGTTTCATGAAAGGAAGTGGCACCCTGTGATTGTCCTCCGCATAAACAGACATCCCTTGACATGTGATACATTTACCACACAGGTCCCCACAGAATCAAAATGGTTTTCCTACAAGTCCTGAGATGTTGCCTTTCCACCTGTCTGGGCACTTGCACCAGTGAGCTCAGGGTCCAGTAGGTAGCCCTGCTGGCTTCTGGCCATGCCGTGAATCAAGTCAGTGGCCACAGCAGACGACTGTGAGGAGTTCCGTTCTTCACTGCCACCAATTATAACTTTTTAAAGGCTAGTTCCCTTCAATACTGTTCTTAATGAAGAAATGAAAGTTATTTGTTAATATATTATCAAGTCCCTACTCTTGGGTAAACATTTTAAGAATATTCTGCAGTAATCAATGACACGTTTGCATAAATCCTGTCTACCACATCCGTAGGTGCCATGTTTGTCTCAGGAAGGAGGTCACAAAGTACTTGTTTGGGGTACACACTGATCTAGATGTTTTGATTTCCAGAATCTAGATTTTAGTTGAAACAAACTTACAAACTATGGTTATTCAAACTTGGGTAGGCATTTGACTATGTTTTCTCATAAATGGGGGGAAAAAAGAGTTTGCCATTCATGGAAAACAGCATTCGTGGAAGGTAGCCAAGAATAGCTGTTGCTGTAGATAAAACTGGAGGTCTTGATAGAAAACTAGAATTTGAGAAAAGTATGAAAAACTTTGATTTGCCATTGTGAGCTAGACAGTTCTCCAAAATCTTTTCAAGCAAGATTGGTGGTGCTAGAAGTCAGCGAGGTTTTCTTTTTTGATGCTGTTTGTAGTATGGTGTCCTAATGTTTGAAAAGTCTTCAGGAAGCTTTGTTTGTTTTGTTGTGATAAAAAGAGTACCGGTAGCTATCTAGAAAAGCTTCAAAATGTGTCCTTCCTTAGTTATGTATCTCTGCGAGGCAAGCACACATTTTTATCATTTTCTTCAGCCAAAACAACATATCATAGCAGATTAATTAAATGCAGGATCAGTTATGAGAATCCAGCCAATGTTTTATTCAGTTAAACATTAGAAAACTTTAAATCATTATATAGGTTGGTTTTGTTTTGTACAATTGTTACAGTTTTTCCTGGTTTTGGAGACCAGTCTCACTGTATAGCCCAGACTGGCCTCAACCTTGTAATTACTCCTAGCACTGCCTCTGAAGGCTGGGATATAGCTGTGTGTCTCTATATTTCAATAAAGAGTAGTGTCACCTTCTCGCCTGTTCTATTTGGAAAACACAGTTATTTTTATTAAAATAGCATTTTGATGATATTTTAGTGAGTGAAATGGTGTATGTATGCATGTGCATGCTTATGTGCATATGCTTTTGCGTGCATGTGTGCGTGCTTCTGTGTGTGTGTGTGTGTGTGTGTGTGTGTGTGTGTGTGTGTGTGTGTGTGATGGTGGGTGGAGGTCAGAGAAGGACTTTATGGAGTCATTTCTCTGCTTCTACTTTTACTCGGGTGCTGGGAGGATTGAACTCAGGTTACCAGATTTGCGTGGAAAGAACCTTTACTCAATGAATTAAATATTTTTAAGTAAACAGTCTTAACTTTGAATGTGACAGATATCACTACTACAGTCAATGTAAGTAAGACCTTCTTGGGCATCTTACATTTTTAGAGCACAGAGGAGTTCCTAGACCATAAATTAAGAGCTGCTGTATGAGTAGTGATATGTGTCTACTGTAATGTGCTGTTTATTTTGCTTATATTTTTCCCTTAAAGAATTTACTATTCTCTGCAAAATTCTTTTTGCCATATAAAATTACTCTAATTCTATCAATTTAGTTTTGTCTCTCAATTTCCCTGGGTACAACAAATAAGTATGTGTTCACATAGCTATTACCTGAAAAGTCATGGTAGTGTCATCTTAAATATTTTCATGGTGAGTTGACAGATTCTTAAAGATGTTTGCTGTCCATTCGGTTTTGAGGGCTGTGCCATAGCTCATGGAGATATGGGTAAATTTAGAACTCAGAATCCAAAATAGCTGATCATGAGGAGTATTCAGTGTAGGGTTGTAATTTTTTAATTCAGTATTTTAAATACTTCTATATTTATAATGTTGTAAAACAATCCAGTACCTCTCCTTAGGGCTTCCTTTATAACCATAGTGCATTTGCCTTGGTATGAAGTTAGCCTATGTACCATACTATGTACCATACTATTTATGGCACTACAGCTTTGTTTGGAGTTTGTCAATTTTTGCCCTCGTGACCTTCTTTTGCTTCAGCACCCCATCCAGGGCATGCTGCATTTGGTCTCCATGCATCCTTAGTCTCCTCTGGCTGTCGTATTTTCTCAAGCCTTCCCTTTTATGATCTTAATGGATTTGAGGATAATACTTTGTTGTTTTGTAGAATGTCTGTTAGGATTCTGAATTTGGGGGAAGACTGGCATTAAGATGAAGCATCTCAGGTCACCTGTCGATTTGCTTGTCTTTTCCATTACAATCTAAACCTCAGAGTACTGCTAGCATTCACTGCTTCTCCATCTCTTCACATAGCAGGAATTAATTTTTTAAACATTTTACTGTCAGTCGATAGCCATCATATTGATTATTTGAGCAAGCATTTCTCAAGCCAGCATGGTATTGGTCCTGCACTGGGCAGTAGTAAAGGAGACATTCATAGTTCTGGGACACAAATGTGGTCATTTAAATTGGAGAGGATAACGGATTCGGTAGAAGTTTGTATAAACCCGCACAGGGGAACAAATGAGGGAGAAATTAACTTTGCCAGAGGGTTTTGCACAAGTCGTGCCAAAGGCAGAGACTTTGAGCAGAAGGAAGAGTTGGAATTTGCACAGTCATGAAGGAAAGCAATGGTGTTTTCTCTGTATTGTTGTAAGTTAAATTTGTTCTTCGATATTTTATGCATTGATATAATGCGTTCTGATTATTCTTGCCCTACCCTCTCTTATCTTTCTCCCATTCCTGTCAGACCTGTTTCTTCCCTATAAATATATTTCCCATATTCATGTCTTGTTGTTTTGTTTTGTGACCCACGGAGTTTAACCAGGACCATATAAGTAATCATGGGTTTTGAACTATTGGAGCCCAGTAGGCTCACCAGTGAGAACACAGCTGAAGACAGTGATTCCCCATCAGCCAGACTCTGTCAGCAGGGAGGAGTAGGGCTGCCTGGTCCCATTCCCCATTCATGACTGACCGTCAACAGGGCCAGTCTGGTGCAGACCTAGTGCAGGTAACTGCAGCTGCTGTGAGTTCCTGGTCACAGTGACTGTGTCATAGCGAGAAGATGGCATTTCAGAGCCCTTGTCCCTGCCTCCCAGCTCTTAAGTTCTTTCTGCCCCCTCTTCCATGAAGAGGAATGGTACTTTAAAACAAAGGAAGCAAACCTCAAAACAAAGCCCTCATGTAAAGTTCAATTCATTTTAGGAGTGTTCTGGAAGAAGGTGGGAAGTTAGAGTAAACAGAAATGGGACTGCAACAGCTAGCTGGATCCAGGTGGTGAAGGATCTTTTTGTCCCCTAGAACAATCTAGAAAAACTAGGAGACAAAAATTAAATAGTTCTTGGCTGGTGGAAAGTTTTCCAGGTAAATAATGTTCTTATCAGCCAACCTCATCCTAAATGTCTCCTGATGGTAGTGGGGTTGGTCTGCCTGCACAAACATAAACAGTGTCAAATGGACAACCACCTACTTGCCAGGACCTGAAACTATTAGTGAGCAGTAAGAAATTTAGATCCATGAACTTATCTCTAGCTTGTCTGCATGTTAAGGATGAGAGATAAAGTCATTGTCTTTTGATTGTACCAGCTATTTGTAATACACATTGAAACTTAATATTGAGAAGAATCAAACATTAAGAAAATTAATTTGATTAGATGGCTGGCTTTTCATGGGGTGTCCTTGACCCCTCTGGTTCCTACAGTCCTTTCTCCCCCACTTCTGCAGGATTCCACCTAATGTTTGCCTGTGGGTCTGCATCTGTTTCCATCAGTTGCTCGATGAAGCCTAACCTGGCTTCATAGGGGCTCACAGAGACTGAACAGACAACCAGGGAGCGTGTATGGGACTGACATAGGCAGTCTGCACATATGTTACAGCTGTGTAGCTTGAGCTCTTTGTGGGACTCCTAACAGTGGGATCAGGGGCTCTCTCTGACTCTTTTACTGGTTTTTGGGACCCTACTTCTCATACTGGGTCACCTTGCCCAGCCGTAATACAAGGGGAGGTGCCTAGTCTTACTGAAACTTGATAGGCCATGGTTTTGGTTGATATCCATGGGAGTCTTGTCCTTTCCGGAACTGAAACACAGGAGGTGTGGATTGGGGGGTGGGGTTGGGGTGGGGGTTAGTGACTGGAAGGAGAGCAGGGAGGGGAAACTGCAACTGGGATATAAGATAAATAAATAAAATTTTTTAAAATGTATCCAATCAAAAAAAGAAGAAAATGAATTTGTAGAATTTCTGTCTGCAGAGACCAAACATGGGCTACTTACATGGCTGTTTCACATAAATGTATTCATGATTGTGTGTGTGTGTGTGTGTGTGTTTATATGGCTCTGTATTTTGCCAACAAAAAACACTTTGCGTTACGTGAAAATCCCTTTTAGCCTCTTTGTGACTTGTCACCACTCAGTATGTTGTCTTTTGGACTGCCTGTTTTCCTTTAGTTTCCAGTTTCCAACCTCATTCCACCTTTTCATTTGAAATGTTACCAAGGAGGAGCCAGAAAAGAAAGGGTGTGTGAGCAAGGAGCCAGAGGGCAGAGGTTGCTGAGGGCCAGAAGATTTCACTGAGAAGTGGATGAATGTTTCATTTGGTGGCTTTTAGCACAATTGCCATACCTTTGGAAATATGCATGGAATGGTTAATTAGGACTAAATGAGCCTCTTTTAGAGGAGGTGGCAGGCAGGCCAGGGGTCTGACTGTCAGAGGTGTCAAAGATGCAGAATTGGAAGGCTGGTCTCCAGTCAGGCCGGCCGTGCAGGGTCTGCTGGGGGAGCCAGACAGAGAAAAGATACCTCGGTAAGAACAGGCTCAAACAAGTGCCTCTGTGGTATTTGCATATTTTCCTGCAAAGGAGTTTTAATCCAAAGAGAGGAGATTTTAGTATTGTGGGTCTGCCTTTGTTCAGGGTGAAGAGCAGAGGGAAATCAGCTCAAGAGGCCTTTCTCCAAGCCTTGGGCTCAGCCTTGAGGCTGTTCCAGTGAAGTTATGTTCTCGAGGGCTGTTTGCTCACCATTGTCTGTTTGGAGATCTTCTAAACCCAAAGGTCTCAAAGTCTCCCCTTCTATCAGCACAAAAAAAGGAAATCTGTGTGGTGGAAATGGCTCGTGTTGCAGCCTGCACCCAAGCCCCCTCTGTTCTTAGGCAGAATCCTCTGAAGCACTGATTGGGCCAGGCCGAATGGCCCCACCGTCCCTTCTTTGCTGACCACAAACAAGGCAAAACCAACCCACACTCAAGCCTTTCTTGGCCAGCACAAAGGAGCTCTCGGCTCACCAAAAATAGGCTCCCCTCCTCAAACTGTACAACAGATAGAAAGCAGTTCTGATTCGCATGGATCATTTGCTTCCTTACAGGATTTACTGGACTTGCAGGGTCACATCCAAAGCTGAGAGGCACAGTTTGTGCCACCCTAAAATGCAGTTTGTCTTACACTTAACTGGCCTCATCTTAACCTGGTGCGATGGGCTTATGGCTTGAGTCTGCGTCCAGTTTTCAGAATGATGCCTTCCTTTCAAAAATGAAATGTGCTGTGTGGCGTGGCGTGGTCTGTTCTCCACTGTAAGTGTGTGTCCTAATCTACACATCTGTAGTGAGGTGTGTGTTTCTGCAGTCCTTCCCATGCCAGTACTCATGGACCAGGAGTCAAGACTTGTCTCAACTTCCCTAGTATTTTTGAACCTAAATGGTCATAATCCCTATAAGTTAGGAAAATATGTACTAAAAACCTATACTCTGAGTCTTATTTTTTCAATCACTGTATTTGTTCGTAAGAGTAATATGAGCAATTGTGACTACCTTTTAAATTGATGATTTTCCACATAGAGCTTAATGAATAAGTAAAGAAATCTTTGTCTGAGTGTGTGTGTGTGTGTGTGTGTGTGTGTGTGTGTGTGTGTGTGTGTAAAATTTACAACATGTGAACTAAACATTCCTTGTAACTGATCAAGTAGGATAGAAAATAAAACTTGACATTGGAAGTTGGAAAAAAAAAAGACACGCATTGTTTTATGGCACCAAATGTAACTTAAGTCTTTCTTTCCTAAGGCTGTTGCCTTATCAGTATCTTTTTAGTTGTTGATGTTTAAGCTAGATTTTTGGCTCACTTAAACTTTCTTGGAAGACCACATACAAATATAAAATGAAAATAATGAAAAATGTTTCCATATCTCTGTGAAAAGAAAATGTCTGTCTGACATCCACAATCAAGGCAGAGCTGATAGCATGTAAGGAGAGAGATTCACAAGCTCTAGCTTGGAGGAAGGCTATGGACTCAGTGGCAGAGAAACACGGGACCTTTCATCAGGAAGACCCTGTCTGGGGGCTTCTGCTACTGCTCTGGAGCTAGTGAGAACCGTTGGAGGAGAGGCCGGGAGTTGAGACATTGGCCGTGGCCAGTGGGAGCTTTCTGAAGTTCTAAGTGGGAGGATGAAACGGCGCTTGCAACTTGGCTAACTATGTCAGTTTGGTTATGGTGGGGCTGTCTCTGATCTCAGTGAACTCTCTTTGCTGGAAGTAGCGCATTCTGTCTCCTGCTTTGCATTTCCCTGTGAGAAGCATGTCTGAATTGGGGGGACTTGAATATACCTCTTTGTTGCTGAGCTTGTCAAGCATGGCGCTGTGTTCTCTTTCCCACCAGGAAGGTCAGGTCGCTGGGGGCCAATCTGTTTTCTGAAATGAACCCTCCTGCCTGTCCCCGGTGTCTGACAGACTGAAACAGTTGTCTGTATTGCTGTGCTTTCAATGGTGTCTAAGTGTGTTTCTTTCTGGGAAAAAGGTAACAACATGTAGGCTATGTTGAAGAAAAGAAAACCTTCTTAAGGATTGGACTTCGGATGTTAATATTTATCTAAATGGCAAATTTAATTAACTTTCTAAGAACATATTTACAGATCCAGGAAGTTAACTGTATGTACTGCGCACACACACACACACACACACACACACACACACACACACACACGAAGATAAGCCTTCATTCTGGCTCTGCTTCTAAAGGCTGTATGTTTAATGGGAGTAATAAAATTATGAAGTGTGGAACTGTTTCTGTGGTGGACTTGCAGAGGTAAGGCTTTTGTTCACTCAGACTTCAGTGTTGTGTTTTTGAATCAGAGATATGTATAAAGCCTGAAGAAATTTGTACTGTGCTGAGCTTTGCTTCAATACTCTCCAGATAATTGAGCTAATTAAATCTTTACCAACATTAACACAACTCCGGCATTCCTTGGACAGTGGATAATTATTGCATGAACATGGCGAGCTTAAACTAAACAGATGAAAATAGAGTTCTGTGGAATGGGTATTGAGTTTATTCCTTATTCATCTTTTGATAAGGTTTAATTAAAACTGCCTCTCTCCATTGTGGCGAGAATGAATGTGCTTGTTTTCTTAGTGAAAAGCAAATTATTCACTTCAGCCATGGTTCAGTAATCAAAGCCCTTGCAAAGTTGTGGGTTATAGTGTAGCTGTGGGGATATAATTGCTGCAATTCTGTATGAAGGCTTTATCTTTTTTTTTATTACTTAGTCGTATTTATTTTTGTAGGACGTAGTTTATAAAGCCCGTTTTGTAATGTGGTGTGGAAGCACAGGCGTTTGAAGTTGGTTACACACTCACTGTGTGTGGAGTTTTTAACAAGTGCATTTCTTAGAACCCCTTGTTGACATTGGAGGTGACAAGGGACAGACATTTAAATAGATGACATTTGTTTGTTTGTCTGTTTTTTTTTATTATTTTTTCATTAGTGAGAAAAATGCAGTAAAACCTTTAAATCCAGTGACTATCTCTGGACCCTAAGGAGAGAAGCAACAGGTACTGGGAATTCCTTTGGAAAAATACATTTGTATTCTCTTTAATGTTCTGTCAATCCATCAGAAGTTTTTTCTACACTCCCCCACAGCGTTGGTGACGATTTGTAGTGAAGTGGATTTGATGTACACTAATGGCAGTCTTATCAACTTTGTCGTGACTGTAGTGGTTTCTTCTCTTTATCAAATGAGACAAGGGGTCACAAGGATGTAGGACACTGTGGAGCCAAGGCAAAAGTGAATGGAGATGATGGTCCTGCTGCACATGTGAGGTCTCTCTGACACCATCATCCTGGGGTCTCGGTTCTGGTTTCCCTGCTTTTCTCATTCATGGGATAGGAACCATGTGAGCTTGACCTATGATTGGTCAAAGAAGGAACCAGACATGACTCTAGGTCCACACTGCAAGCATCCCTCCAGCAGGATGGAAGTCCCACCTACCACCTCTTGCTGCGTTTTGCCCTTAGTGCTGGTGGAACTGCAGACCGAGCCGTGTTCTTCATCTACAGAATTATTCTGAGTATTGAATGCAATGCTTTTAATTCCCTTAATGGAGCATGATATCACTTTGGTCTACTGAAAATGGTGCAACGGAGTAAATAAGAAAGAAAAGCTGCCTGAGCTGATCACACGTAGGAGTCAGTTAGGTTTCATGAAATGATTCTTTCAGCCATGTGCATTCTTGTGTGTGTGTGTGTGTGTGTGTGTGTGCGCGCGCACGTGTTTGCCATACTATACACTAAGTCACTTAATAAAATGCATTTTCTTTCACATTGAGCTGTGGCCAAAACAACTTTCAAAGCAGTGACTGCTCCTCAGATCCCCTTCATTGCTTCTCCTGGGAGGCAGGGGGAGGGGAGTGTTGGGCAGACCTCCAGCCCCTGAACTCGCCCATCAAAGTACCTCCACTTTAATCTGCTTTACACTTTATGCTTCTACCTAAGATGTTTTTTAAACAAAGGATGCAATGGCCAGAAGATTGAAGGAATGGTTTCTCAGGTTCCTCTAAGTACAGTACCCATTATGTTGTTTCTGTTTTAGAAAGGATTAGGGAAACCAGCTAGACCTCAGTGTTTGGTGCTTCAGTCTCTCTCTCTCTCTCTCTCTCTCTCTCTCTCTCTCTCTCTCTCTCTCTCTCTCTCTCTCTCTCTCTCTTCCTCTCCCTCTCTCCAAGTTGAATGTTCTTTCTCTAATTAATCCTATTTTTGAAAAAAGCTCTGAACAACACTAAATATGAGTAGACTGTAAGCAGCTGTAAAACTGAGTAAAGAGAAAAGCCATTAGTGCTCCCGTGTTCCCTTCTGTTCTGATGCTTAGATAGAATCAAGCAGTAGTGACGTGAGCATGGAGGACTTGGGAGCTTCTTCACATGCTCAAATGAGGTCCTTAGAGAGCTGAGGATCATGGAGAGAAGAGATTCCTCAACAGAGATAAATACAAAGAGAACAAAGACCCAAGAACAAAACAAGCTGACTTTCTGACTTTCCTCAAAGTGTATTTTATATGACTTCCTTTGGAAAGTTGAAATAGATTTCGAGATTGTTTGTTTGTTTTTTTTCTGCCCTTGACATTGAATGAGGAGATCTATGTGACACAGACTGCCCCAAAGCCAGACCCTTCAATGGAGCTCTTCTGTTTAATGATGAGTTTTTTCAGCGCTTATTCGACAAAAGCCAGTATAAGCTTCCTCCGAATTTACCTGCTCATAGTGAGCCTTTTGTTAGTCAGTTATAATCAGTCCTGTCTGTGGACTTCACTAAGTTGCAGCAGCTTTCTGGAACTGGGGAAGTGCTGGGGAGGCTTATGCCTGGCTTACACTAGCAGCCAGGCCTCTGGGACCTCACCGTATGACTTACAAGCTTGGTGTCCTGGGCTAAGTGAGCTCTTGTGAACCGTGGCTTTCCCAGCAATGAAGTGGGAATAAGAAAGGGACCCAGCTCATCAGCTTGTGGGGATCCAGCAGAATGTAGGCTGTAAAGCATTTAGTCCAGTGCTTGGGCAGTCCAAAAAGAGTGCTCAGTAACTAAAATGTTCTCTGAGAATTTAGTGGCATTTGTGATAAGCACAAGAGATTTCTTCGAGATCTTTCATGCCAGTTTTGGTCTTTCTGCTCTCTACTTCCTATATCTAAAATGAAAATAAAAGATAGACAACCCTTCCAATGCTCCACATCAGTTGCCACAAATGATAGGATGACAAACGGGGATGGGAAGATCAGAGCTTGGGCTGCTATAAGCTCTCAAAGGAATGGAGAAATGAGCTCCATAGCAATTGGGAAAGACAGTCAAGATCTTTTTCCTTAGTCAGCAACAAAAGCAGTAGAAATGAAGGGTGGGATGCAGGAGATGGCTAAGGTATGCTTGTGTGAAGCAGAGAAAGTAATAAAGAGGAAACAGTCATTGAAAATGATATTATAATTTCATCCCTAGTGGCCATTGCAAAGAAGTCACCAATGTGGCATGGTCATATGATTGAAATGGGGAGCAATAGGCAGGAGACTAATTAAAATCGTGCCCAAGTGATGAGAGTCGCTCACTGGCCACATGGCCTCTACACAGGTGTCCTCCAGGAACTCAAGAGGGGTGAGCTCTGAAGAAGGACCACTTGGCCAAGTCTGGTAGTGTAAAATTGAACCCGTTAGCAGCAGCCTGAGGCCAGGAATTCAAAGCAAGACTGAAGATTTACTCCTTCCAGACATGAGAGAGCTCTGATGAGATAAACATGAGTGTTTGAAAGCTAGGTTGCTGTTGCTGAGCTGTGGGTCAGTACTGACAAGAAAAAGCATAAGGTCAGACCAGAAGACAGAGAGAAGTGCCAGGTATGTGCCAGCTGCCTGTCTCCCGGACGACCAGCCAGGGCACCCTACCCTGTAACTGTAATGGTCTTTCTGTTAGTGTAGAAACACATGTGTAGAACCTGGAAACATGTAATTGCTACTGTTCTCATCCACGTAGCATCTGCCTAAGTCAGTGTTTTAAAATCTTTAAGATTTTAGTCAGTCTGATTTCATGTAAAAATACAGATTTGCTACAGTTCATTAAAAAAAATGGAAGAAGACAAAACCAGCGGTATCCGCTTTCACTGGGAGGGCTGGGAGTGAAGCCCCCCCATGTCCCAGGTCTCCTACCCTTGCCCTGGGTCTCCCTGCCACTAGGGCCTTTGTCCTTTGGCTCTTGTTTACTTTGTGGCTGCAGAAAAGAGGAGGCATCTTTCTTGCCTGTTTCTTCCTGGTAATAACCTAGGCACATCTCTCACGTCAGTCATCTTCCAGGCCCTGACTGGGGCTCATCTGAGACGTGGTTCTAATGTTCTGACAGTTGATGATGTTTATTATTACAAAGTCTCTTTGAGATAAACTTACCTGTTCCACGGCACATGGCAGAATGCTACCCACAAAGTGAAAGATTTACTTATGGTTTCTGGGGATCCAGGAGTGAAGGGAGTTTCCGAGAAAGAAGGATCTTCATGGGAACTAGTGGTACAAAGGAATGAGAGCCAGAAGACAAACCAGCAAACATGTATCAGATGTCAACAGATCACAGAGATTCCCTGCAAGATACAGGCATGTAGGAGATGGCTCCTGAGTTCCACAGTTTCATAGTAGGTGACCTGTCCATTCCATGTTAAAAGTGAAATGTACTGTCCAGCACAATAATAACTAAAATGAAGCCTCACAGCAGAAACCAACTTCCGGGAGCAGTGACCAGGGAGAAGGTGGCGTCTGAGAGAGAGCTGGGACATCAGACCTGGTACTTACAATCAACAGCCCATCCCAGGAACGTGTGTCCGGCCCAGAAAGGCTGATGGCCAGAGCATATTTGGAGGTGGAGATGTAATAGCTTTGACAGGAGGTTCTGTAAGGGTTATAGGTTCCAGAAAACTTATCAGAAGAAGCACAAACCACTTTCCATAAATGCTGCTTAACTCCAGAGACTCTGCTGTGCCATATAACCCAATAAGATTAGTAGGAACAATGGTGATAACATCGCTTTGTTCCTCAGTGCTGGGGATGGAGCCTAGAGCCCTGCACATGCTAGGCAAGCACTCTACCACTGAATCATATCCTGTTCCCTTATCTCACTCACAGAGTGCTTGGTGTGTGCTGCAGCCACATGGAGCACTCGGCATGAACCAGCTTCCTGAGTCTTCACCACAGCATGCTCTGGGGTGTCTTTAAACCTGTTCTGCAGAGGTGGAGACTGGGGCAGAAGCTCAGAAGCAGTGACTTGCATTTGTAAACTAGTAGTGTATCATGACTGCCTTTATCACTGCCTTGTTATTCTGCTTCCGACAAGCCTGCTTTATTTTAGATGTTTCAATCATAATCAGTCTAGGCCTATGCGATCACTTCATTGCTAATATCTAAAGGAATGCCAGCTACCTCTGGAGATAAAATTAGAGATTCAAGAACTACAGTGCTCCTCAAACCCTGTCCAAATTGAGTTAATTAATCTGTAACTTGAACACCCTAAAGGCCCTATTTAAATACAATTTCACTATGAGTGAGAAGCCCGGGGAACCTTGATTAAAACTGAATGCAGTCAGAAAAAAAAAGTGTGAATCTGTCTTTAATCTAAAATTCTCAACATGAAAATGTGGCAGAAGTGTCATTGTTTCAGTTGGTTCTTCAAATATATATCACAGTTGGTTATTAATAAAATGATAATGTTCCATGTAAATTTCATGAAAGCACATTGGTCTGAAAGCACCTGAGATTCCTGCATAAGCATTTGGTGTTTTAAGAAACACGTGTATTAGATATTGTCACTATGGGCCATATTTGGATGGCACTGGCATCTCATAAATATTTCTTTCAGGATAAAAATACAGTTGGAGCAGCAGAGTTCAGTAGAAGCCTTAGTCACTGACAGGTTCTCATGGGTCAGGCAGCTCTCCCTGTTTGTGTAGGGGAGAATGACCAAAATAGCAGAAGTCATGTGGTTTGAGGTGCTTTGCTCCAGCTGTACTATAATCACTATAGTGATTTTTAGCATAATCACCTGATAGGAAAATTAATTTTCATTTCTTAAAATACTAATCGGTAACTCTAGACCACCTCGATGCCTTGGAGCCTCTGACAACTGACAGAAGGCTTTTTAAAAATTATTTTAAAAAAGAAAAAAGAAAAGAAAAGCAAGGTAAAGAATCAAACTAAAATATGCAAAGACAGAAATGATCAAAAGGAAAGCCATAATCTCTCTAGCACTTGCTTTGCACCTCAAGACTTTAATTGTATACTAAAGGTAGCTGTTAGAGATTGCAAAGACAGAGGGGATACTGTGGCACTCTGGTCTAAGCTCCGAACACTCACACTCACTTTCTTACACTTGCATAAAGAATGACTGAAGCTTGAGCAACGAGAGCCATTGGTGTCTGCTGCCCAGATACAAAGTATTCTCAGAAACAGAGTGCTCACGTACCCCAGGAACTGCACGCCAGAGAAGGGGCAACCTGTTCTTCTCCTCCATATTTGGGGATTTCAAGTTGATGTAGTAACCCCTGAATTCCCGAAGACCTGTTCTGATCAAGTAGCATTGCTGCACTTCGTAGAGTGCCTTATTTCTCTAGACATAGCTTTTTAGAGGGCTGAAACGTAAATTAGTAAACCAGCCAGGGCTGCAAGCTGACATGACTTGAAAGCTAACCAGGATTTATTGGTCTGCAGCCTACAAGCCGTCCTATGCCATGCTGCACACAAGAGAGCCGGCCTTTAAAGCTGCCAACAATTGTTTTTAATTACCTCCAGAAAGATCTTTTACATCTTTAGACAGTACTGTTGTTGGTCTGTAACCTGCTCCCCTCCACTCCTCATCTCCCAAATTAGGTCATTAGTGGCTGGTGTTGACAACAGTCACGGCTAATCCAACACTCATGATCACATTCCATTTTCAGAGTTAGTGAAGGGGAAGGAAGAAATGGCCTACCAGGCCAGCCACACCTCAGCCCCTGTCCATGAGAAAGTTCAAGACTGTCTTGAGGATAGTTCTGAAAGGTGGAGACAGCTAGACAGTCCTGTTTCCAGGATGGAGCCTTCCTTAATTTCCCAAGGTCATCGAGCCTGGTCCAGTGTCTTGAATGGCACCAGATGTGTAAATCTGGGTCCTTCCTATCATGTATCCAAAAGAGCCTTTAAGTTTCGAAGGCATTTGCCTGGCTTTACTGTGAGATAGTGTACATAACGATGCCTGCTCATTTCCTCTGTGATTTTACAAACTCTCTACCTCTTGTTCCTAACTTCCGTTTTGTCATGTTAAAACACCTTCATTTCCTATCTTCTGTGTGCCAATGTTTTTCTTTTATTACACGAACACACATGCAATTAAACACAACCAATAAAGCTCTTCTCCCTCTATTTAAAAAATAATATTTACAATATTTTATTTCCCTGTTTTGTTGGTTTATTTTAGCATTGTCTGCTGTTTTTAGCTTTCTCAAAAGTCCCACTGAGAGAGAGAGAGAGAGAGAGAGAGAGAGAGAGAGAGAGAGAGAGAGAGAGCGCAAGAGACAGCAAGAGAGACCCATGTTTGGGGGTATCTTACTGTCAGAAAAAGGCAGATGGCAGATGGACCCTGCAGATTTCTCTTTTTATCCCCAGTGAGCTCACTTTGAAGATAATTTCTGTGTTGAGTAGAAAACCCAGCTAATGCTTACATATGAGAAAATGGTCTCTCCTAACTCCATGTTAACTGTATTTATAAAGCATTTTTGATGTAGAAATTTGTCAAGGGCTTCTCAAAAGTTTAAAATAAATTATATGCACTGCTTATTTGCCCTCTCAAATAACTCAAAATTATTGGTGCACCATCCTCTCTCTATATATAAGCCATATAATCTTTGCCCTAGCAGACTGTGTTTGCATATGTGACAGTTACCTTACACATAACTGTAAATATCCCCAGCATGCATCTATGATGTGAGTTTGTGAGTCTCAGGATCAAAACCATTCTTTGTCTCCCCCCCCCCCCCGCCCCCGCATAAAAAAAAAACTGGATAGGGCCATAAATAATCCAGCATAGCAACAAACTGAAATTATTCCTCTTTGGTATGATAATGCTTATTCTTCTAATCAATGATTCTAATTATGTTTGATCTTCACATTAGCATATTTTAACATTCAAATCATCATCAAGGAATTAGTCAAGAAGCAAATAGAGATCTAGGATTAAAGTCTATATGTGTGCACCTGTCTGTCCACACACCCATATGTATAAATCTACACAGACACACGTTTTGCAATAGTTACCTTAAAACTCCAAGTAACATAAATAGTGAAAATAAAAGCTCATTTTTATTATTTTATTTATTTATTTATTTTTTTATTTTTATTTTTTTTTTATTTTTTTTTTTGGTTTTTTCGAAACAGGGTTTCTCTGTGTAGCTTTGCGCCTTTTCCTGGAACTCACTTGGTATCCCAGGCTGGCCTCGAACTCACAGAGATCCGCCTGGCTCTGCCTCCCGAGTGCTGGGATTAAAGGCATGCGCCACCACCGCCTGGCTAAAAGCTCATTTTTAAAGGTAATCTCCAATCCAAATAATGGTGTACATACAAAACTACATTTCATTCATATAAAAAAAAAAATTGCCGTCCACTGCTTCTGGATGATGTACTGGTAGCTTCTTTGGGGACTGTGAAGTTTGTGAGTTAATAGTTAACACCAGTGCTGTAGAGTAGAAAGTGCAGTGACCTTATAAACACAGCCCTGTCCTGGATGTGTAGGCTACAAAGTCTAGAGAACTGGAGTGCCTGCTCCTAAAGACACAGCATTCTTTTGGAAAGACAGACAGCAGTAAGTCTGCTCTCAAACTTGTAGTAAGACTCTTGGGAGAACTGTGGAGAAGATATAATTAGAGAGTGGCTTGTCATCCTTACATGTATTATTTTATAATTTTATTTCCTTTCTATCAATAAATGCTGGTCTGTTTCTTTCTTTTACCAGGCACAGTATAAGACAAGATATAGCATCTACCTGTAAGCATATCCTACAAGCTAACAGCAACGATTCTTGAAATTTATACAAAAAACACAATGGACCATATGGGAAAATGTGTGCACCTGCCTCAAAGACCTTATGCTTTTAGAACCCTCTGGATAGGCCAGTAGTCTTAGCTTATTTTTTTTAATTAGTAATCTTCATTTAGCACTCTGATTATTGCCATAAAATAGTATTTCCCTCTGGAAGAACTATTCTATGAATATAAGCAAAAGGGTTGTCTCAAGACACCGAGCACAGAGCTGTCAAAGGAGGGAAATTTCAACAGATATGGAATGCTAGAAATCATCTCCCTACCTGATCAGGTGGTGAGAAACACTAAGAACTTTATTTCAAAACATTTACTTGCCCTTCTGAAACCCTTGACAGAGCATCCTGGCTTTCAAGTTTTAAAAGCATCCCTTTTGTTACAGTCCCATTCCTCTTCCCTTTTTGACCTTTAACTTTCTTAAGCACAGACACATACCAACGTGCAGGATTCTAGGTGTGACGGGGAACTGCTGATGGCCCACAAGTGACAGTCTAATAGTGTTTAGCACTTCAAGCTCTCTTCCCTTAGCATGTAGCTAATGCCTAACATGTTAATACTCCTTAAAAAGAACATACGTTACAACCCCAGTGCCTTGTCAGACACATTCTAATCTGTTAGCAATCTTAGGCTGACAGAAGCTTGTTCTTGTCCATACATCTGTCTTTACAGTTCTCTCCATTATATATCCTGTGCAAGTTCAAAGTCTGATGATGACATTGAAAACACATGTCTTGCTTTTATTAGCCAGCTCAGAACGATTTTATGTGAAGACACTAATCTCTCCATATGGAATTAAATATGCCATGTGGATATGTTACGGCTGCCCTGATACATTCATTGTATTCCACCGTGTTGTCTCCTCTCTTTATGGACCCTGTGTATCCAGATCTATAATGGGGGAAAAATTGATTGACTCAGAAAGTGCAGGATCGCGGTGTAGTGATTTCACGCTCAGTTGTTGGCTAACAAGGCACCATAGTCTTTATTTAGTGAGGCCTGGTGGTCGGAGAAGAATGATGTAGGCCCAGCTGGCACTGTTACAGAGCAAGCAGCTTAAAGGGCTGCAGGGTTCCAAGTGTGAGGGAATTGTCTCTTCCCAGCAGGTATGGTGAGATCTGTTGTCTTCAGGTTGCTGACTGGCCTGCTAGTTCATAAACCCCAAAAACCTACAAGATCCTCCATCCTAGAGGGCATGGGAGGGATGATAGTAGTTTATTTAGACACTTTCAATGTCACAGTGTGTTATCTCTTGCTTAATGGCTGTTTACAAGAGGTTGGTTTTATGTTTAAAACATTTTGTGTAATTCTCTTTCTATGTCTCCTTTCAATTAAAGTATATTACATCAACCAATTAATAACATCTGTTGAATGAAATCTCCTCAGACAATCCACTTACTTTTGCTCTTCTTGTGTGTGTACATTGTTTTTCACACATTGGGAGATTTTTTTTTTCATGTCATTCTTAAAGAATGAGAAAGACCTAAAGCCTATATACTGTCTAAGTATACAGGTGTGTGTTTGTGTGTGTGTGTGTGTGTGTGAGAGAGAGAGAGAGAGAGAGAGAGAGAGAGAGAGAGAGAGAGAGAGAGAGAGAGAGAGAGAGAGAGAGAGATCACTGGTCAGTTCATACAGTTCTTACGCATTTAAACTTCAGTATGTAACAATTGTTAATAAGTGAAATGGCTTGGTGAATTTGACCTTAAGTCTGTCTCTGAAAAGTAAGTTGTTAAGCTTACTCTGAAGAAAAGCACAAAGGCTGGACTTTTTAAGCAAACTGGTTTCCAGTATGGTAGAACTATTGTTAATATGCTAACTCCAAGTGGCCCATGGAGGACCACAGCTTGAAGGGTAGCCTACATCCTGTGTATATTTAAAGACAGTACAATTTAGATTTTGATTCAGATAAAATTTTTAGGCCATTAATTTAAATTGATTAGGTTTTACTACAATAAATACAAGATTTATTTTTTAAAAGGTTTGTCTTAATGCATAAAGTATTTTAATGTGTTAATGTGGAGAACTCCCTATACAGGAGTAATTATTAATATTTCCCATCAAAATCAACAATGTTCTGAGATTGTATATCCCATGAAGTAGACATCTTTAAATCCAGAGGCCCTTTTTGCTTCTGCTACAGGGCAGTGTCTTTCTCTGTCTGCTCTGTGGCCACACCCCAGCAGGCAGGCTGTCTTATGATTTGGGACTGAGGACACAAAGTCCCATTTTCAAAGTGAGTGTGGTTTGCTAATAGTTGTAAGTCAGACAGGAGCATCTTCATTACAGAATCAGGAACTCGATGGAGAATAGCGTATTACAAATAGCTTAGTGTTTAAATCCAGGCAACTACAAACCTAATCAGGCCCTTGGTCTTTGCAAGACATAACTACACCCACTGGAAGGTTGAGGAAATGTAGCTGGCCTACAGAATGGGATGAAGGGGTCAAATTTCCCCAATTCCAGCATCAGATAGGATTCTACTTACAACTGGGCATTTTATGACGCTTTGATGTTATTTCTCTGAATTCTTTAGAATGCTATTTAAAATAATGCCGCCTATGATTTTAAGCACTCCACATAAAAACTGGTTTTTGAAGAAGCTATGTCAGCTGAGACTGACTGACCGGCTTGAATTTCAATATTGTGGAGAGTTTGGAATGTTGCAGCAGGTCCCACATCTCTGGCTAGTTCTAGCTCCGCAGAACGGCCAGCTCTTGCCCACCTCTTGGGAATTGACATCTCATGACTATTGAATACAAACCTTTTGCAATCCGTTAACTTAGCTGAATGCTAGCTTCCACCATCCCAAAAGCTGAGAGTGCCATCAGATAGAAGCTGGGGCCTTTGGACAAGCTTTCTCCATCTCCCTGTACCCGCCTCTCTGATGTACCCACCAATGTGTTTTTAACTTGCCTTGATTTATGACTTTCTTTTGTTCTGTAAAACTATAAAATTTCATGAAACTGGTTCACATTGAAATGGAATTTGGGGTAACCTATATCTGTGTTCCCAGGCCATGCTTACTCAAAATGGCTTCAGATAAACTCTTACTCTATTCAAAACAAAACAAAAAAGCTGGTTTTAAACAACCTCCCTCATTCATTGAATTCTGAAGTAGGTTCTACAAAGTCACTTTTGTTCAGTATCCAGTAGGACATAAGAGTGCTTCCCTTTTCTCTGTGTATGCTCCCTTGGGTCCAGTTTTACACCCAGGTGGATGAAAATGTCACTGGCCACTAGATAACTTATCATGTCACTAAGATGGCAAGGCATCTCAAGTTTGCCCATTTGTGATAGATGTAAGGATCTGGCCTACATGCTCAAAAGAAAGATGTGAAGTCTTTTATGGAAATGAAAACCAAAGCTGACATAAGAGAGTAGTCATTGCGGTATGCAGGCAGAGTTTGACCCATGCATTATGTATAACCAAACCTGTGTGTTGGCATTCTGGTATCCTTAATTGCAACCAGTGTACTTTGCTGGCCATGTATACCCATTACACTCTCCTTGAGTGGTTATAACTTCTCCAGAGCCCCACAGAAAAATTATAGCTCCCCAAAAGACCACTGATTCATACAACACTGAGTCTCATGAGTCATAGTAGACCCTTCTGGTCACCATAGACACATAATAACTTAAGAGTAACAGGAATAGTGCGGAAATACCAACTTTGAAAATCATAGTCATTAAAGTTGTTTCTTCCCTCTCCCTTCACCCATCTTATCACTGAATCATAACCTTATAAAACATTAATATGGTGGATGGAAATCCTACTGTATTGAGTTTTTAGGTTTATTTGTATACATATCAACAAAACTAAGTGAATCTAGACATTTCCTTTAACTATAATATTCCTTTATCTCATTAATCTAATTTTTTTCTGGTGCCAGTGGTATGTTCTGTTTATAAGTCATGTGAAACTTGTTTCTAGAATTTTTCCTAAGCAACTTATTTTACATAGAAGTTATATACTTCCTTTAATACAAAATTTATTACTAAAATTTTTTTTTTTTTTTTTTTGGTTTTTCGAGACAGGGTTTCTCTGTGTAGCTTTGCGCCTTTCCTGGAACTCACTTGGTAGCCCAGGCCGGCCTCGAACGCACAGAGATCCACCTGGCTCTGCCTCCTGAGTGCTGGGATTAAAGGCGTGCGCCACCACCGCCCGGCACTAAAATGTTTTTTAAGTGAATACTGTGTGCTCTATGCTGGAGCTAGTAAATTAAATTAAATTAGATATACTGTTGTGCTTAAGGAACTGGCCACTGGGCATGTAAATATACCAGTATAATATAGATAGGGAGTGTTGTTCAGGTGTGAACAATATGTTGTAGAAGACAGAGTAACAACCAAGAGCAACATGTAAATATGAAAAGTACAGCACATAAGTGTGAGAAACACCTGTGACCCCATCTACCTGTGATAATGACCTTTGTAGGAAATGCACAACCCATGGGCTCAGTGCCATTCGACACATGTCAAAATTAAACAGAAGCACCAACCAGTTTGTAAAGAAATCTGAGGTGTGCTCTGAAGTCCCAGTGAGGGATTGATGCATCCGTAGCCGTGATCTGAGAAAGACAGGCAGAGCTCCAACTGCCCTCTACCTGCTGCAAGGCTCGTGGGGCCTGGTAAAGAAAGCCTGACTGGTACATTTGTAGTTAAAGCCTCTCCTGAAGGACGCTGAGGTTGGGAATGAGGAACCAATAGGAGGCCCTCGACAGAGGGGCTTGAATTCAAGTTCAAGAAGAAGTGAGATTCAGTGCTGCTTGAAATAACGTTTATCATGGTGGAGAGTCTGATCTTATGTATCATACAGTCATTGGGAAAAATTGGGAATACATGAAAATAAATCCCTTAGTTTCAAGCCCCAATGCCTCAGAAACAGTTTTGGCTAATATTTAAGTATAAATAGGTATATATCTTCTGGTTTGGTTAATATTTTCATATACATCTTATGGTTTGGTTAATATTTATGTCTATATCTTCCAGTTTGGTTAATATTTTTGTATATATATCTTCTGTTTTGGTTAATATTTAGGTATATGTCTTCTGTTTTAGTTAATATTTTGGTATATATCGTCTATTTTGGTTAATATTTTGTTATGTATCTTCTGTTTTGGTTAATGTTTTGGTATATATCTTCTGGTTTGGTTAATATTTTGTTATGTATCTTCTGGTTTGGTTAATATTTTGGTGTGTATCTTCCGGTTTTGGTTAAAATCTAGGTATATATCTTTGGTTAAAAATTTTAGATATATATCTTTTGGTTTGTTTAATATTTAGGTGAATAATCTGGTTTGGTTAACATTTTGGTAGGTATCTTCTGGCTTGGCTAATATTTTGCTATATATTTTCCTCCTTAGTACATTTGAACATTTTCCCTTATGGTAGACTTTCCTGCAGAGTCAGGCTCGATGCCGTGATCTCTCTCAACAATGGATCACAGTATTTTTACCAGCCTTTGCAAACTAAAGTTATTTCTAATTTTGCCCTTTTATGATTCTTGTATTTCCTTAAGGTAAGTTTTCAAAAATTTTGACTAAATAGGTTTCAAGCCGCAAGTGTGGTTAGTTAATGTTATTTCCATACTTAAAACACTATTTAGGAAAATGAAGTGATGTAGTATGGAGTGGGGCTTGGATAGGAAATTCTGTGAGATTTCAGGATAGCCCTAGTTAGCTAAATAGCTTGAGTTCAGATCTTGACTCCTTTTGCTGTGTAAGCTAGCCAAATAAGTCTCTCTGCCATGGTTTCTTCCTAGGCAACTAGATAACTCCCATGAAGCAGTTAGGGCTGTGCCTGGCACATCAAACTTGTGTTGTCAAACTAGTGAAGAGCGTACACAGAGAGAAAACTTGGGTGAGCCAGCAGACTCTGTGACTCATTGGCTATCTTGGGAAAAGGAGAGAGAGAGACCTTCAAAGTGTGGCCAAGTTTTCAGGCCTGCAGGAAGGACTGTTTGGGTGGTGGAGATGGCCTCTGGTTTTAACTATGCTGAAGCAGACGGCAGGAAATGGACACCAGCTGCTGCTGCTGCTGCTGCATGAGGATTTCAGGGCAAAGAGTGAGGAAGGGCGGTGTGGATTTGGGAATGAGAATTGATCTCTGGGCATCAAAGGAGATATGCTGAAAGGGCAGTTCTGAGAATCCTGAGCACAGGAGGAAAGTGAAGGGAGGGAGGGCCCATGAGGAAGACAGAGAAGAGGCCATCCCTGAGGACAGCCACAGGGAGAGTGGGGCCGATCATAGGAGAGCAGACAGTCAGCTGTACCAGGCGGCAGAGGCTTCAGAGACACTGGAAGAAGACGACCTCTGCCTCTAGTTAAGAAAAGCTACAGAGTTGGGATGCTCTTGGAGTTTTCTGTGACAATTCTTCTGTTAGTTTTCCTTCTAGCTTAATTTTCTTAATTTTAATCACTATGTTTCCCTGGGTTGTTTTCAAACACAGCCTAGACACCCTTGCAATGCAGCTCTATTTTAAGGCAGCTTGTGAAGCAGTCCACCCAGTCTCTTGCTTGCTACAGATCTTTGTTTCTCATTCGTTATCATCTTCAGTACAGTTGCCGAAGCATTTGGTTCATGTAACCATTAAAAACGCATGAACAAAAATGCTGTAAAATAAACAAGGCTGCAATGTTTTATGCAATAACCACTTGCCAAGTCTTCCCTTTGAAACTGGAGCCATTTTTATGTCATTGGAGTGTAGTAGAATGATCTATAAACAAGATTTCTGTTGAGTTTACATATTAAAACAGATGAAATCATTTTAAATAAAATGTTAAAAAAATTTACTTCCTAGCTCAGACAAAGCTTGGTCCAAAAACATTTAAAAAAATAATCATCGTTCACCCAAAATTCTAAAAAGGAAAGAAGGAAGGAAGGAAGGAAGGAAGGAAGGAAGGAAGGAAGGAAGGAAAGAAGGAAGGAAACTAAGTGTTGATCCTCAGTTCATTTGCTACCTAAACCTGGAAGAATATTTTTAAGATCTAAAACCTCAATCGTGGACATTAATCATTTCTTTCATTCCACTTCATGCAAGTTACCGTTTCCCCGTGTTTATGTTTTGGGCTTAGCTTATGAACACTCATTTTTCACCTTCTAGCTTTCTGTGTAACTCTTCTCTGAAAAGGGCTGCCAGGCCTCTTGGAACTACTGCTGCTATTAGCATTTCCCGCTGCCTTTAGTGTTCAGTTTGTTCTGTTGGTTTTTAAATTTAGCCAAGTATAATTTCTCTGTTTCCTCACTCTACCTGACTCTGCATTAAATTATTCAGAAATTAGAGAGACTGATTTTCTCCCAGAATATGTAGCCAGGTGATTTTTAAATCTCTACAGTAGAATTAACTGGATCTCCCCCTCCCGCTCTCTATTATTCCGTGGGTTCCCTGCACAGCACTGAGCCCAGATGGATTCTTTGTGAGCACTGTTTGACAAGGGTTTGGAGGAGGGCGGGAGAAGAGCCTTTTCTCCTCTTTGCCTACAGCTGCTCTCAACATGGCTCCTCATGACTGAAAGGAAATGAATAAAGATGAGTTATCTGAACTGAAAATCAGCCACAGAGCAGAAGCGGTTCACACTCCCCAACCCATGCGTGAATTTCACAAGGAAAGGAAGCGTCGCCATCATTGATTTATTTGTACATTAATATTGGGAGGGTTATTTTTTCAGTCTTGTACCTTTGAACATTTGGAGCATTTGTGAAAAGCCGTATGGTTTTCTGGGAGATTCACATCACATCCTGTGTGTTGGAAGCTCTTTACACCACACCTATTGGCACGATCCACACTGAGCACCGAACAGAGCTATAAAAATACCATAGACACAGCTGAGAACATGCAAGTAGCATTAAAGGAAGTGTGGGCGGTTTGAAATTGCATTTTTGGATCAGCCTTCATTTGGATGGTACAGCCTATGTTTTATTTTAAGTTGCAATTGTTTCCATATTTTGTGTATTATATGTCTCTGGTGATTGATTTCTATCCTTGAGACCTAGATATCTTAAGTGCCCAAAACAATTTAAGCCCTGAAGCATATGGAAAGAGAATTTTGAATTTGGATTCATATTAGGGTAAGGGATAAAGCTCACAAGAAAGGTTGTTCTATCGTATGGTATGTGTTCCCTCTTTCTATACAAGGAGAATGAACATATAACTCTGAAAGGCAAAATTTAACTAAAATTATCTATTGTTGCCTGAGGTGCTGGTTTATGAGCACATGAACTCTGACCACGGTCAGCTTTTGTCTGCGATGCTCAAGAGGCCTCCTGTGGTTTGTCTGCTACGGACCCCATACTGCTTCTAGCCATGCTTTATATTCACACAGATCTGGGTTCAAATCCCAGCAACATCATTTCTTACTGTATGCCCATGGTCAAGTGGTTGAGCATCTCCAAGGCTCAGAGTCTTCATTTCCAACTACTAGTAATACTGATCTTACAAAGCTGTTGTTGTCAGCTAATGAGAGCATTGTAATATTTGGTACATATGAGATTTATATTGTATAGTATATGCCGTTGGCATATCTTAGAGATTCAGTTACTTAAAAAGCATTGAGGCTCTGTAGCCTGCCCTTTAATAGTTTTGCTTCCAGAATGAACTTTCTGGGTTTGAACATTAGCTCTGAAGCATTAGTTTTTGTGGCCTTGAGAATGTCTTATCTAGACTGCAAGGGACATCAAATTTATAATCCACAGCTTATGCTGAGAAATTACTCATACAACGTCTTCAAACACTTATACTAGTACTTGCTAGATATATACAGAGTGCTCATCACTTTTATTTGCTGAACTTAAAGGGTTGTAGGCAGGTAATATTAATATCTGTGATTTCTGGCATGCTTTTTATAGTGGAGTACTTTTCTGTGAGGAGTAGTCTCTTTCCTCCTTACATATATGTGTAAGAACATATATGTGAAGATACATGTGCATGTACATGTGCACATGCATGAGGGACAAAAGGTCAACCTCAGGTGTGTTCCTCAGATGTTGTCTCCCTCCATTAAGGCAAGGTCTCTCTTTAGGCTGGAGCTCACCAGGTAGACTAGCCTGGCTGACCAGCAAGCCCCAGGTATCTGCTGTCTTCTCAGTGCTGGTATTTCAAACATTCTCCATCATGTCCAGCTTTTTCACACGTGTTCTAGAGATCGAACTCAGTTCCTCATGCCTGTGTGGTAAGACCTTGACCAGCTCAGTTATCTCCCCGGCCCCTATCAGAAATATTCTTTTTTATTATTATTAATTTTTAAATTTTATTTTACATACCAACCACAGTTTCCCCTCCTTCCTCTCCTCCTGTTCCCTCCCCTACACCTCCTTTCTACTCTGCCCCTACCCAGTAGTACTCAGAAAGGGTAAGGCCTCCCATGGGAGTCAACAACACATGGCATATGGAGTTGAGGCAGGACTAAGCTCCTCCCCCTGCATCAAGGCTGAGCGAGGAGAGGAATCCCACCATAGGGAATAGGTTCTAAAAAGCCAGCTCATACACCAGGGACAGATCCTGGTCCCACTGTTAGGGGGACCCACAAACAGACCAAGCTACACAACTGTTATCCACATGCAGAGGGCCTAGATCCATCCCATGCAGGCTCCCTAGCTGTTGGTCTAGAGTCGGAAAGCTCCCATGAGCTCAGATCAGCTGTCTGTGTGGGTTTCCCCATCATGATCTTGACACCCACCCCACCCCACCCCACCCCACCCCACCCCCGGCTCCTACAATTCTTCCTCCCTCTCTTCAGCAGGACTCCCGGAACTTGGCCCAATGTTTGGCTGTGGATCTCTGCATCTGCTTCCATCAGTTACTGGATGAAGGTTCTAGGATGACAATTAGGGCATTCACCAATCTGATTACAGGGGAAGGTCAGTTCAGGCACCCTCTCCACTATTGCTAGGCGTCTTAGCTGGGGTCGTCCTTGTGGATTCCTGGGATTTTCTCTGGTACCAGGTTTCTTCCTAACCCCATAATGGCCCCCAGTCTGTCAAGATAGCTCTTTCATTGCTCTCCCTCTCCATCCCTCCCCCAACTTGACCATCCTGATCCCTCATGTTCTCATCCCCTACCCCATCCCTTCTATCCTCTCCCCCGACACCCTCAATGTACCCAGGAGTTCTCATCTATTTCCCCAGGGTGACCCATACATCCCTCTTAGGGTCCTCCTTATTACCTAGTTTCAGGCATATTCTTAGTTAGAAACCCGTGGTTCTTCAGCTCTTCAGAGCATCTGACCTGGCTGTTAATGTAGGCTGCTGTTGTACATCCCCAAAGCCATAATGAGTTCAAAACTCCCAAGAACCTTTATTTCTTATGACGTCCATTTGCCAACCAGAGAATTTTTGACTTTAGGTTAGGCTGTCACATTTCCAGATCCATCAGTGGAGATGCAAGTTGGTCACAATGCATATGTTAGTAGAGTTTGAAACATTCTCTAATTTCCTAATGTCCTTTCTAAGATAGAATAAGTTACATGAAAAACTGCTGTAGAAAAGGAAGTCTGTGAGTGCCCATCCAAGTGATCCTTCCACAATGACAGGCACAAAGAACTGGGCAAAGAGGTGGCATCTTTTCCCTAGTTTAGACAGTCAGATAGCAGGGGCTTTTCGATGCCCTGCATGTCTAAAGACAAGTCAGAAATGTTAGGTTCTTAAACACCAGTGTTCCAAAGAGAGGAGAAATCCTGTTGAGTTACGGTGGCATGCCTTGGACAGGGGAGAAGACTTTACAGCTGTGAACACTTTATTCAAGATCATGCCAACAAGTGTGGCATGATCCTGCCATTAAAAAAAAAAAGGAAAAGAAAAGAAAAAAGGCCTATGCCAATTTTGTGGATGTGGAACAATACTTGATACTTAGGTAGCCAGACTCTACAGATGCCCTTGTAATGAAAAGCATTGCTTGGGCAAATATTTTCTGGCATCTTTATATTTCCTGTAACTGAGACTAGAGAAGGGCGTTATTGTCGTTCCTAACTGAAAACAAGTTGTAGAGACAATCTTACCAGGAAGAAGTATGGAAAGAACAGAGGGAACTGAGTGCTTCTGGTTGCCCACATATAACAACACTATGACCATAGACTGCTCTGCTAAGGACTCTCCATGGTGATGCTCTTATCTGTTGTTATGCTCCAAGATAACGCAGCATCCTCTTTCTCTGTATTACCTGCATGGTGAAGACGACAGCATCCTGAGGAGAGGAACAGCAGGAGAGTTATGGACACCAGAAAACTAGAGGTGATGCCTGAAATCAGAAGTAAATATGATTACCAGTTCCCATGGCCAGTATTCAGATTCCATTACCTGAAGCATCCCTCCACACTTGCCGTTGTAACGGCCCGGAGTAGAGACGTGGAAGAGGCCCATAGGCTGCAGAGCATGGTGCTCTTAGTGAGAGGACGAATGTGTCGAAACTGGGCAGGAGGCAGCAGTGTGAGTTGTACACCTCAGCCAAGAGCGTCAGAAAGCGGGTGACCCTAAAGCTGGTTCTGTCCTTGGGCCGGCTGGAATGGAAGTGTGACTTAGGAGAGATTCTGGGATATGTCCATAGTTCTGTTTTCAGACACTGGCATCTTCAGTCACAGACAATGAGTGAGCTCAGAGACACACCAACAGGTCTGATAAGTTCCGGTAAGCTCTTGCTGTCCAGGTTGTTGATCATGTTTTGTTGTTCCACGTTTTGGAAATATGAGTATACTGACACTTTTACACTGTTTAATAGACAAGATCAGAATTCCCCTCAAGGAAGAGAATGTGTTACCTGAGTAAATGTTTTTCTATGGATTTAGAAATGAGATTTTCCTTCCCTAGGGCAGAGAATGGGATGTTTTCCTGTAGGAAATCTGAAGTCCTTTTCCTAGAAGGGAGATAATAAAGACAATAGAAAGTGAAAGATAATAGAAAAAAGCCATCTGGCTGGCAAAGACCATGTGTCTTTGGCTGTGTCTATATGAAATCTTCATCAGATTACTTTGGTGTAGCATAATGGCAATTTGGTCTTCACGGCCCTGCTTGAAAGTGGGGGGAAAACGGAAGCTCTTGGAGCATGAGTAGTGTTCTACTTGGAATTTGCACAGATTTGGGGGACAGTGAATGCCCATGGGCTAAGGAATTGGCAGAGTCCCCACCAATTTTATCCATACTTAAAGGGCAAAAAAATCCTCAGCCACAACCTGTGTGTAGTATGTGTATAAATAGTTTACTATGAAAGGAAGCAGAAATAATTTCTTAATATGTAATCAACTCTCAGAATATAAGTACATGTATGGAGGTGGTAAATTTAGTAGATGTATGGTCAGAATCTAGTCTGTAACTATATGTTGATTTTAATTGCTCAAGTTTAAAGATAGTCAAACATTTAATATATAGCATATGAATTTTTTGTAAATACACACATTAAACTTTAATAACAAATCAAAGAAGATGAATTCAAGTCAACTTAAAGAACACTCCGAGACAAGGTGTTTAGAATGCCCCACCCATTTCAGGGACAGCCAATCACCATAGCCAGTAACACACAGTTTTGGGTAACATATGTATTTTTAGAGCTTTGTATCTGTTTCAAACTTCTTACTGTATTCCTTGTTTTCTTTTTTGTTTACTTTATGATAGTATATTTACGAACATTGCTTATGGGGTTCACAGAGTACAAGATGTCACAACACAATAACATAAGTGTCCTTAGGGATCACCAGGAGCCATCTACATTTGTTCTGCATTGGCCTCCTCGTAGCTTTATGCAATTGCACTGCAGCCCACTTACCATGTGGTTGAGGGAGACTCACAAAGTCGTGGAAATGGAAGCACAGTGTTACCCATCTCTGGAGTCTCAGACCTCCTGGAGTGTCTGGCTGTGGCAAAAGCCATAGAAAGACAGGTAAAGAGAAAAGAATGAGGAGAGATTCAGGCAATCAGGCAGAATTCTAAACCAGGAGACCTTGGCTCTGGCTTGGCCTATTGCCCCTGGAGGTGGCCTTTGAGTTGACTTTGTGCATGTTGGTAGGATTGTGGCTACTGTGAGTGGACAGAGAGTCCAGCAAGAGCTACCCACACAGAATCAATGGTGTGATCACCAAAATTGGTCAGAAAGAATAGGTGTAAAGCTGAATGCCTGAGTTGAAACCTAGGCATTCTCTATATAATTTACAGCATGTATTGAGAAAACCAACTGGATGGTGTTCCTAAAATGCGTGGTGTACTGCTCAGAACAGTACGTGTCTCCATAATGCCAGAGCAAACATAACTGTGCTTTGATACAAGGTAACAGCACACGCTGTTTCCATACTAGGCTGATCCTAAAATAGGCTGTGAAGTGAAGGTACCAAAATCATTAAGTCACAAACCTCTTCATTACTCCATCTGAGCATCCTTGTTAATATACCCTTAACTTCCTCGGCGAGCTGGCTCAGTAGGAAAGCGACTTGCTGCCAAACTTGATTACCTGACTTTTGTCTCTGGAAACCATATAATAGAAGGAAAGAACCAATTCCAGAAGGTTGTCCTCTTACCACCACAAAGTGCACAAATACATAAACAATAAGTAAATAAATACATGAAAATTAAAACATAAATCCCTTGACATTTTAAAAACCTTGAGGAGGACAACATCTTTGTAGTAAATAAAACTCAATGAATCAAAATTTATTTTGAATTGTTTTTATTATACTTATTATTATTTGTGTGTGTGTGTGTGTGTGTGTGTGTGTGTGTGTGTGTGTGTGTGTGTGTGTGTAGGTCAGGGGAAAATTTGACAGAGGTCAAATAGTTCTTTATTTCTACCATGTGGGTTCTGGGAATCAAACTCAGCTCTTCAAGCTTGGAGGCAAGTGCCTTTACCTGCTGAGCCACTCATTGGCCCTAAAAATGGCTTTTAAATCTAAGGTACAATTGCAAAATAAAATACTGTGAACTACTGAAACAGAAGGAAATAGATACTAACAAATTCTTCTTAGCATTCAGTACATGGAATAAACATAATAAATAAAATATTAGTTTCCTCCTCAACTTGAGTCAATAATTTGTATTAACAGTTTGTAAAATGGCATGTCAACATGAAATCTAAGTACATGTTTTGTATAACACTAATGTAATAAAATCTTCAAAGAAGTCAAGATAGCAGATTAACTATCCTGCGTTCCCTGAGCTTGATGCTTAGAACATACTCACTATCCTCTTGAGAAGTCAAATGTTTGTTGTTTTCTAAACCTGTGAAAGAGAGGTACAAACATCAGAACAATTACTGCCTTCTTGGGTAGGCCAGTGGCCTTGGCATGGACAGACTGGAAACCCCCTCAGGAGAAGACTGTGTATTATCTGGAATGTCACATTATATAAACGTGGTGATGCTGGCCTCCTTTCAGAAGAGCATCCTCTCAAAAAAAACACATTATCTTTAGTTTGCACAACACTTTTTTTTTTGTAGAGTGCTTGCTACAGTCCCAAATCGACCTCACTTGTCCAGTCAAGTAACGTGTTTTTATTTATTGGCTCTTTTGTTTAAGATAGTATAGGGATGCTGTGACCTCTTTAAGTAATACATTTTTTCCAGAAGTATTTTATTTACATTCATGTATACTTTTTCATTTATTTATATTAAATATTTCTTCTTCTGGTATTCTTAGTTGTCATTTAAGCTTTTTGTTGAAAGAAAGTGATTGTTTAGTGATAAGTGTGAATTCTTTTCACTTTCACAAGAGTGTTGTGACAGAGTAGGAAGGCCATCTGAAAGTGGAAGAGATAGGTGAGAGATTTGACTGGCCTGTCAGACTGGGGAGAGGCTCTATGGAGGCACCAGTTTGAGGAGCAAATGGGAAAGATGAATGGAAGCAAATGTCTGTGCTTTAGGTGTGGGAAGAGAGAAACCAAGGACACCTCCGGGCTTAGGACCCTGGGGAAAACAGAAGTCTTCTGGCCAGGCTGCTGGAGTCAGACACCAGTACTGACAAAGTGATATGGGGGACATACTGTGACAGTCAGCTTTTTGTTGTTGTTTTTGTTTTTGTTTTTTTCCAGACAGGGTTTTTCTGTGTAGCTTTGCGCCTTTCCTGGAACTCACTCTGTAGTCCAGGCTGGCCTTGAACTCACAGAGATCCGCCTGCCTCTGCCTCCCAAGTGCTGGGATTAAAGGCGTGTGCCACCACCGCCCAGCGAGAGAGTCAGCTTTTTGCTGCTGGAACAAAAAAGGATGAGAAAATGAGCAAGCCAGCTTTAAGGAGGGAAGGTTTATCTTGGCTCACCGTTTCAGAGGCTTAAGCCTATGCTTGATTGGTCCATTCCTTTGTGACCCAAGGTGAACCAGAAGGTCATGAGACTTGTGGTAGAGTAAAGCTACTTACCACATGGCATCCAGGAAGCAAAGAGAGAAGAGAATGGGGCCAAGCTATTCCCTGGGCACTGCCCCAGTTCTTAACATCTTTCTTTCTTTTTTTTTTTTTTTTTTTTTTTTTTTTTTTTTTTTTTGGTTTTTCGAGACAGGGTTTCTCTGTGTAGCTTTGCGCCTTTCCTGGAACTCACTTGGTAGCCCAGGTTGGCCTCGAACTCACAGAGATCCGCCTGGCTCTGCCTCCCGAGTGCTGGGATTAAAGGCGTGCGCCACCACCGCCCGGCTTTCTTGACATCTTTCAACCAGGACCAATTAATGCCATCCAGTTATGACCCTCTCAATGGACACCTACTGATGATGACAAAGCCCTCATGATCCCTTTGCTTCCCAAATGTTTATCAGCTAGTTATCAGTCCTTCAACACATGTACCACAACAGAACATTTCACATTCAAACCATAACAGTTTCCCTATCTGCAGCTTAATTCCTTATTTATCAAACTGAGAAAATTATAGCAATAATGATTATATCTACATCACATGATTATTATAAGGATGAAATTAATATAGCTAAAATGTTTAGAATGTTGTCAAACACATACTAAGTAATCAGTAAACTTCAGCTATCATTATTAATAGTGTTCTTGTTATTGTAGGTCTCTTTTGAGAAGGAACATGCAATCAGAATAGATAGTCTCAGCTTGAATGTGTGACATTATCCCTTTCTCTTGGAACACTAGTGATCTCCAAGTTCATAATGCTATGAAACATTAATTTAGGGTACTTAATGTAGTGTTGTCTCAGTTAACATCTCTATCTATATTTTTAAAAACTGTCTTAATGTCCCTAAAATTATCACCTGTGTGGTTTGTTCATACTATTTCTAAAGATGATAACAGAATGTGCCTCTGACCAATAAGGTGTTTAGCCAGATTTTACTAACTGGGCTAGCCAAGCCTGTAGCAGATGATAAAACAAGCTAGACCTTCTTGCAATGCTGACATGAAATGCTTGACCTCAACAAGAGGTCAAAGATTTTAAACTGAGGAGTTGGGGGGGGGGGTCTAAGGAAAAATACCACTGAAATTAGTTTAAATTATTTTCTAAATTATTTGAATTGAAAAATTATAATTATGTCCGCTTAGGGATTTGATGTATGTGTACAATGAGATGAGTAAGTCAGGCTAAGTCACTTACCTGTAATTTCTTCATAATGAGACATTTAAGATCGACTCCTAGTTATTTTGAAATATACAGTATGCTGCTATTGACTGTAGTTGCCCTATATATAAAATATCTAAATGTTCCCCTTGCCTAATGGAAAGTTTGTGCCCTTTGATCAGGAACACCTCCTCACTCTCCCTCCTGAGTTACTGAGAAGTGAGATAATCCACATGAGAAAAAAAATGTATGTACATAGCCTTTGCGAATTTGTATACACAGACTGAGTACCATTATAGCCATTGTTGTAAGAAGATGGCCAGAGAATGGACGAGAGAGCCCAAAGCACAGGGCTATTTCATATAATGCTTACTGACTGTGTGGTTACATCATGTTTATATTGTCTAAATCTTAGTTTAATCATTTAAAAATTATGAGGCGAATTAGTATCTACCTCTAGGGGGAAGCTTTTGATTCCTAGAAGTGACAGATATTGTACAGTGTTTACATAGAGGAACATTGGGAACAAACTGTGTCTAGTAATAGAATTGACAAATAAATTATAATGTAACCATACAATGTTCAAGAGTTTAATAAACTCTTTACTCATTGATGTAAAAGAAATCACTGCCACCTGATACCCAAAACTACAAGGAAGTCTTAATGCTGTGTAGTAGAAATAATAATTATAACAAGTAGTGTTTATATAACACATCCTGAGCTCTTTATAAATCCTGAACATATTACTTATTAAAACTCCACAACATTCCTCAGAGAGACCTACCATTATTACTCCTCTTTACACATGAGTCTGTCAGGACAAAATAACACTAAGAAATGTGTCCTTGTAGCAAGTTGTCAGGTCTATAATCATTTGAAGGAACTGGGGATTTTGTGACCAGATAGAGTCAGGTCAATGAAGGATCTCCCACCAAACTCTGTGATTTCCTAGGCAAGCATAGGTAGACTCAGCTGTGCTGCTGCTGATGATTTAAAAGCACTTATTATACTAGTGGCACAATCTGACCCAAAATGCAAATGGAAGCCATCATACTCAGTCGATTGCCAGTCCGACACCAAGACTGGCTACACATAATTCTTCTCATCCCACATCCAATCACAGACCATTTCTGCCTCCCTGTTCTATACTGCCTGCCTTTATTGAACACAAACTGTGATGCACTGAAGGAATCCACGATAAATTTGTAAAACATCATGTCAGGCCCTTTCTAGTCCCAGCATCCCCTGGTGATCCATGGTTGGGGTCTAAAGAAATAGAACCACACAGAGAAGAAGCAGACACCAACTTTCCACGGCTGCGTGGTGAGTGAAGCAGACGTTTTTGTTTAAAAGACAGACAGCTGAGAAACAGTTATTTGATCCCTGCTGCTCGAGGGACAGAGGGAAAGACAGGTATTTTTGTAATCACTCTTCAGTGTTCCCTATGCAGCCTAGTTCATACAGTCACAACAAGAGCCCAAGCTCTAATAATACATTGCAGCCGACCACAGATATGTTACAAGCATTATGCACCGTTGTAACTAGCATTCAGCTTCCTTTTGATTACTTCTAGGCCTGTGACATTTAGATTACTACACAGTTCTTCCAACCTCAGACAACTTCCCAGAGTTAGCAGCACACATCTAATAATCAAATACCAACATAGAAGCTGCAAGCACTTGGTATCCTGTCTTCCATCACATTTGTTGTGATGGAGTGAACCAGCACCTTATTATGAATCCAAAGACAAAGGATATAGACTAAATTTAACCTTGCCACCAATTTGCTGTGACCTTGAGAATGTCACTTAAACTCTGTGAGCCCTTTTTTCTTTTTTTTCTTTTCCCTTTATTTTGAGAAAGAGGCTCCATGAACAGCCCAGCCTGGCCTCATACTCACCCCATAGTCCAGTCTTCTCTCAAACACTTCATAACCCTTCCTCAGGTCTAGAGCACTGGCATCCCATACACCATCAAGCCTGGCCCTCAACCCCCTGTCTGTGAATAAGAATGGAGTTTTACATTGCCTCGACACCTTTCCCCTCCAGTGTCCTCACTGAGTTCTGCTTCCTAACAGTCCCAAGAGTCTAATGCTCCCAGAAGCGAGAGGATTGTGGTTGCAATCCTTCCTTCTGCATTTAAGCCTTGTATAACTTTTCTGAAAGGGAAACAGGAATGTTTGCTTGGGTGTGAGTATTAGAGATGCTTTGTCATATATACAAGTAATCTTTATGTTAACACTATCGAAGTTTGTCTTTCTTGTCATTATCAGAAATATAAACACAATTTCTTGCTGTGGGATGTATGGCAAATGTGTTGTTAATTAATCAATAAAACACTGATTGGCCGTTGGCTAGGCAGGAAGTATAGGCGGGGCAAGGAGGAGAATAAAGCTGGGAAGTGGAAGGCTGAGTCAGAGAGACACTGCCAGCCGCCACGATGAGAAACAGCTTGTGAAGATGCCGGTAAGCCACGAGCCATGTGGCAAGGTATAGATTAAAGGAAATGGATTAATTTAAGCTATAAGAACAGTTAGCAAGAAGCCTGCCACGGCCATACAGTTTGAAAGCAACAATTTCTAAATCTCACCTAAGCCTGCCTTTTGCTAAATTTATTGGATTTGCAGCTAGCTTAAAAATAGTTATTTGTAGCCAGGTGGTGGTGGTGGTGCACATTTTTAATCCCAACACTTGGGAGGCAGAGGCAGGCAGATCTTTGTGAGTTCAAGGCCAGCCTGGGCTACAGAGTGAGTTCCAGAAAAGGCACAAAGCTACGCAGAGAAACCCTGTCTCAACAAACCAAAAAATAAATAAATAAATAAATAAATAAAATTGTGGTTTGGTCAGCAAACACATACTTTTTGAGTACACTAACATGTTATGAGAAAACTGTTTGCAGTGTTTCTACCTACTTATATCTGTGGGTGCCCTTCACTGTTATCGACACCAAACTGCAGAAAACCAACCGTCACTAGTGGACTATTTGCCAAATGCCTGTTTTCCCAATACTGGCAGCCTTGTGTGTAGAAGGTCTCATGTAGACAGCCTAGTGAAATGCCTATCTGGATTTCTATAGGTTTTTCCACAAAAGTCTAACGAATCCATGCAGTCATGTCTTGATACAGGAAGTGTATTTGGTAGCTTTAGTCTGCTGTCCTTACAGGCTCTATGTGTCTTCTGTGAAAGGCCAAATACCATCCCAGTGGACCTGACCTAGTTAAACATAAATACACCATTGAGGAGCAACTGACTTCTGAATTAATAAAAGTTATAAATAAATTGGGTGGCCTTGTGAAGAGGCTGAACTTGAAGTGCCTTTTAATTAATTATTCTGAAAGCAGTACAGAAGCCTATAGCCCGTGTATGCAGAGATCTATGAAATGAAGCTGGTTTATAGAAGGGAGTAGGATTATCCACACTTTTCATGATTAGAAAAATCTAATCAACCTACAGTGGAATTAAGGAAGAGAAAGAAATGAAAAACAACCTAATAAAGAAAAAAAATGATGTTCACTTGCCAATGCTGTGATTCCATTCATGGAAACCTAAAGGCTTCATCAAAAATCTATTAGAACTGAAAGTCAAAGTCAGTAAAGTTGCATGTTTCAAAACCAACATACAAAAATCACTCGTGTTTCTATATACAAGTAACAAACTGTCTGAAAGGGAAATGGAGAGAACAATCTTTCATTTGCATACTGAAAACTATAAAACACCAATGAAAGAATTTTAAAAAAATACAAATGGCAAGGTAGTACATGTTCATGAATTAGAATTAATATTGTAAAAATGGCCAAAGTACCTATAGTGGTCAGCAGATTCAGTGCAGTCCCAGTAAAAATTCCAATGTCCTTTTTTTAGAAATGAGAGGGGGAAATCAACAAATCAGTTCTGAAATGCACATGAAACCTCTCCCCAAAGACCTTGAATAGTGAAAACAATCTTGAATAGAAATAACAAAACTGTGGATAACACACATACCCAAAACATATTTTAAGTGATAATACATATGTAACAATAATAATTACAGAAGAAAAAAAGTCATAAATTTGAGAGAGAAAGTGGAGTTAGAAGGGACAGAGGAATGGGTGAAAATGCTATGTATCTATGTATGAGATTCTCAAAAAAATTAAAAATTTAAATATAAAAATTATAGTCAGAACAACAATAGCACTGACATAAAAATCACATGCTTTGGCCAGTGAAAGAGGGTAGAAACCCCAGAAATAAATGATTGCATATATGCTCAATTGATTTTTAAGATAATGTGTGTGTGTGTGTGTGTGTGTGTGTGTGTGTGTGAGAGAGAGAGAGAGAGAGAGGAGAGAGAGAGAGAGAGAGAGAGAGAGAGAGAGATGTATGTGTGGATGCATGTGCTACAGTTTGTGTATGGAGGTCAGGGATCAACTTTGTGCAGTAGGCTCTCTTTCCACCTTTAGGTGGGTTCCAGGCATCAGACTCGGGTCCTCAGCCATACACAGCAGGCTCCTTTCCCTGCTGAGCCACCTCACTGGCCCTATGCTCAGTTGAGTTTTCACCGAAGTGCCAACAACACAGTGGGAAGGGTGGTCTCTTAAATAAATAATGTTGGGAAAACTGGATGTTCATATGCAAAGAATAAAACCTAGACCCTTACTACACATGATATCCAAAAAAAAAAAAAAAAAATCAATTCAAAATGGATTGGAGACTTCAATTTCACTCTAAGCCCCAAAGCTATTCAACTGTTAGAAGGAAACATGGCAGAAAGGCTCCACAGCTGAGTCTGGGCAGTGTTTTGGGGAGGAATACAACTCAGAAAGAACGGGCCACAGAAGCAAAGATAGACAAGGGAGATTGTACCAAGTTAAAAAGAGTCTGCATCATAAAGGAAATACATGCAACAAGAAGAGACAGTCCACAGAATATGGAAGAAAATATTTGCAAGAAACGCAACTGATAGGTGTCAGCATCCAAAGTATATAAAGAGCTCAAGCAATCTAGTAGCAGGAGAGAAAAATAACCCAAATACAAAAAGATCTCGAACAGACAATTCTCTAAATAAAATATACAAATGGCTGTAGACACATGAAAGAAATGCATCCAGCATCACTAATTAGCTAGCCCCTGGTGCCAATCAGCGGTCGTTGTAAAGATAAAACATGAGTGAAGGAGACTTTGGGAAAGGGGAACCTGTGGCTAGAGTTTTCCTGCCTGACCCACAGTCAGGACAAATCTTTGTCACCTGCCAGTCCCACAGCCGCTCAGACCCAACCAAGTAAACACAGAGACTTACATTGCTTTCAAACTGTATGGCCGTGGCAGGCTTCTTGCTAACTGTTCTTATAGCTTAAATTAATCCATTTCCATAAATCTATACCTTGCCATGTGGCTCGTGGCTTACCGGCATCTTCACAGGCTGCTTGTCATGGCGGCGGCTGGCAGTGTCTCCCTCACCTTCCACTTCCCAGAATTCTCCTCTCTCCTTGTCCCGCCTATACTTCCTGCCTGACCACTGACCAATCAGTGTTTGATTTATACAGA
This sequence comes from Peromyscus eremicus, assembly GCF_949786415.1. NCBI lineage: Eukaryota > Metazoa > Chordata > Mammalia > Rodentia > Cricetidae > Peromyscus > Peromyscus eremicus. The sequence goes on from NC_081418.1 coordinate 15,739,535, forward strand.
ATGATATCCACAGCAGGAACCCTTGTACCTGCTGATGATAATCTAAATGTGGAAGATCCTTGTACAACAGAACCATGATGCGAACCAGCGGTCCTGCTCTGAGCCTTCATCTACAGGAACTGAAATCGATATGCCAAAGGACACCTGCTCTTCCATGTTCATTGCCACACAATTCACGTTCCCCAAGGCATGGAATCCACCTAAGTGTCCATCAGCTGATGTTTGGGGAAGGAATCTATAGTCTGTTTACACAATGGAATACTGTCAGCCTTAAAGAGAGGGAATCTGTCACTGTGGCCACATGGATGAATCTGGAAGACATTGCACTAAGGGAAATAAGTCAAGCTCAGAGAGAAAAATATGGTTTAACTTATTTAACTTATATGAAGAATCTGATAAAATTGACCTTGTGGAATTAGAAAATAGGACAATGGTTATCAGAGGCTGTGTGTGTGTGTGTGTGTGTGTGTGTGTGTGTGTGTGTGTGTGTAGGTGAAATGGAAAGTTTCAGATAGACAGGAGGAAAGAAGTTAGTTCTGAGATCAGTTGGACAATGGAGTGACTATAATTGGCAATGATTTAGATATTTCACTGTCACTAAAAAAGTAAATTTCAAATGTCTCGCCATAAAAATAAGTAAATGGAGATGATGGATATGTTCATTATGATTGGTTTACTCATGCCTCATATAAAATATTATGTTATATACAATATATTGTTTACAACTGTGATTTTTCAAGCAGAATATTAGTAAAACATCTTTGTATACTAACAGTTAGTAACTTTTCTTCTCCAGTTGAAAATATATAAAAAATTTAAACCCTACAGTGGGATCAGCACAGATCCTTGCATTTTTCTTACGAAGCTAACTTAGCCCAGAAGTGGAGTCTTGGGGCTGGTTGCCATCCAAGTAATTTCGCATCTCTGCTTTTTATTCATAAGGTCTGAATATGGGTGAGTGTTGTTACAAATGTATCTCCATTTCCGTTTTGTTATTCATGGAGTGTATGCAGTGGTCCTCTGACCAGTCCTGACAGTGCGCTCAATCTGTCTGAATTGATCCCTGTTAGAGGCCAGAGCTGGGCAGTGTTTGTTCCAGTGCCTGCTGGCAAGCTCCTTAGGAATCAGCCACCAGTGGAAGCAACCATGCCCAGAGCTGGGAAGGAGCTCCTGGGCCTCACCGCACTTGATAATGTTATCCAGAAAAGAGGAATCTTTTTCAGTTCTTGCTCACCTAAGCTGAATTTTGAGAAGTAACTATAAAGGATGAGACTGAGCATTATAATTGGGTCTTCTGATTTTTTATTTTAAATCCTCCCTTAAAGGTCACTGGATACAAAGACAGTCTGTGCATTTATTGAAGGCAAAGCCACAAGCTGCTCCGTGAAGCTCTGTCTGTGCTTGTCTCTGCTATTTCATACCCTCTTTGTCACCCAGTAACAGACAAAGGGAAATTTAACCTACGAATTTCTTCTCTGTCTTTTAAAGGTTGCCTTCAAGGACTTATTTCCAAATGATGACAAATATTTCTAATTTAGGAAAAAGAGATAAAGGCCCCGTATTTACTTTATTACACTTCTTTTCTCTAAGCACAACAGTGAGTGTCAGAAAAGCTTTGTGAGGTGCAGTCCACCTAGAAGGATGTACATGTGAGCCCAGAATTCAGCTTTCTGGCTCCCTCCCTGGGAAGGTACAGTCTTGACATGACAGATATTTCTGCATCCACACTAAAAATCCTGCCAACCAATGCCTTGTACTGTAGAAGACAGGGCCAGGGCTCCAATATGAATTTTACTCCGTGCCATGTTGCTTGATTGGCCTATTTTCTGGGTTATTCATTAGATCTTAATTTAGCATTTCAGTTAGGATTTCTAAATAGGCCAAGTAGACATTGCGACACTGACCATAGACAATAATGGGCGTCAGACCTGCTTATGCACAAAGAGGAGGCTGTCCAGTGTGGTCAGAACCAGACTTCCGGGGGCAGATCCTACATCCACTGCTTGGTTGCTGTGCACTTTGCTTAACCTCTCATCTAAAAAACTGGAAAAAGAATCATTTCAAGCCCCGCCCCCAAATTTGTTTTGTAGAAAATAGTTGGCTTATTCACATTTTACAAGATTAGAGAAAGTACCTAACTCAGCTTGGGACTGTAATGCATTCTTATTTTTATAAACAAATGATCTGTGCTGGGCATAGTGGCTCTTGCCTGTAATCCCCACACTCAGGAGGTTGAAGTAGGAGAGTTGCTATGAATCAAAGACAGTATGGACGATACAGTGAGATCTTGTCTCAAATAAAACTAACAAATGTAATGTAGGCTAAAAGCTAATTACTGTAGTCATGATATGTGTGGTTATGCTGAAAAAGTAAATTTTTATAAAGTGATCAGAACTGTGTCTAACTATTGTTTCTAATATAAATTAAGGCGCATACTACAATCAAGAAGTTCCTTGCGTAAATAATAGTAAGGAGCTAAAATGTAAAAATGTTTAAACTTTTTAATATTTTGCTTTCTTTGTCAGACCTGATGCCTTCCACATTATCTATATTTATCATTTTAAAGACCATATTATACCTTGTGAAATATGAATTTTACTAAAAATTGAACAGTAAGAATTTAGAGCAAGTGTTTTTATTTACATGTATACCAAATATGACTTAGCGCTAGTTACATTTCAATTTTTGGTTTCTTAAATATCAAACTTGATTTCCAATTTCCACTATAACCTCATACTAAGTTCCTTCTAAACTTTTGAAAGTCCTTTTTTACTTAAAAATTCATTTTTCCCCTTGAGGGGAGGAAGAGAAGAGTGATATTATTTCTAGTTTATAAATATGCACATTGAGGTTCTGTGAAACTAGGGCAAAGGAAACATCCAGGATTCTGAAGCGGGTCCAGGACAGCAGCCGGGTCAGGCACTTTTTCCCTACTCTGGACTGGGTGGAGGGTTCGTGTGCTTCATCACAGGCAGTTTCCAAGAGCTGAATAAAACCACCAGCCCCGCATGCTTTCCACAGCTACCTATTGTGCCCCTGTTCTTCATTCATCTTGTGGATAGTAAATCCATCCATTTAAAGACAAGAAGAATTCAGTGTTCAGCTGTGGTCTGCTGCACACATGTCCACTTTCCTTACACTTCCTTTGAACAGAACACAGTCAAATCTATTGTACAGCTCACCGGCATGATATTGCTTTGATAGACACCGAGTGACCTAATATACACACTCCAGTGTACTCTAATCTGTGGTCTCCCAGCTCCCACTCGGCAGGAATTCTGAGATGTTGATGGAACCCCGTGATTTAACAGAGCAGCCAGAGTGCCCTTTGACCCCTCACACTGGTTCTGACAGCTGCCTGCCATGTGTAGAGAAAACCTCACAGGCTGAAACCCCGCCACAGAGGAAAGGGCCCTAGATAAACATACAAGTGAGAGCATGCTGCTACTTTAGAATTAGATTGTTTTTATAAACTGAATTTGCAGTAGGGACATTTACTAGCTAAGGAGCTGTAAGCCCCCAAAGTGTGCCAGATACCTTCCCTAGTTAAAGATAAGATAAGCCAGGCTTGGTGGTACATGCCAATCACCCCAGCACTTGAGAATGTGTAAGTGCCAGGCCAGCCTGGGCTACAGGGTAAGACCCTGTCTCCCCCAAATAAAACAAGATCAATTAATAAATAATCAAATAAAACAGAATGACACACACACACAGTAAGACTGGACTTGCCCACTCATTTGAGGCACCAGTTTTTCTCTTCTGGATTAAACCGATTTACCCATGCTTGGGGATCGTACTCTCAAATGATGGTACAGAGATGTGCAGCAGCATCTCCTGGGTTGCTTAGGAAACTCCATTTGTGTTTAAGCTGTCAATTTAATCCACTCTGCCTTTTTACTTTTATCAGGATATTCTTCAGGTAGAAAAGAATGGAAGCTTTAGGCATGACTATCATCCTAAATATAAAGTTGGTTAAGGGGGAAAAAAATCCCTCTTCGGCCCAAATAGCATTGTGCTTTATAATTCATTCTTTTCACATACAGTACGGCGTGTTATCATGGCTAATGTCCTCCCGCCGAGCTGCCGTCATCTTTTGTGGAACTGTCAGGGTATTAAATTGATGCACCTTCCACATTTGGATAGAGGTCATTATCCTGTCGCCCGGTTGCATTGCCTCTGCTGTGCAGGTTAACTGCTTGAGGTCTTTCATCTAGATCGATGTTTCGCCAGCACTTTTGCTGCGTGATGACATGAGCCGTCCTTGGAGGTCGCAGAGTGATGCTATGATAAGCTGTTCCCTGTGTGTTCACAGAGCCGGAAAGGGCTGGAGCCCCAGCTTCATAATAGGCCTAAAAATAAGGGCAAACGCTCTTACTTGAGCAGATGTTTCTAGATTTGGGTCTCTCTGTTAAAAAGTTTCTTTTCCTTTTGGGAGGCTAGGGGTGGCGGGGTCATATGTATCCCAGGCTGGCCTCATACTACTTATGTAGTTCAGGCTGGCATTGAATTCCTGCACCTCCTTCCTGAATGTTGGGCTTACAGGTGTATAACACCGTACCTTGTTTAAAAAGGAAAACTTTTGCTTTTAAATTTTTTTTTTTTTAATGTTAGTGTTCTGAGTGATCTTACTAAGTTTGTCTGAATCTACCCTTCAGAAATCAGTGTGTCTGTTCAATCAGTAATTGAATGTGACATGGTAAATGGCTTTGCAATGTTAGTATCTTGAGCAACTCGAAGGCCACAGCATTAGTCACTTTAGTACTGCTTTCCACATAGGAAGATGGATTTTAAATAAAGAGATTCACTTAAGCCCTTTCCCTTCAGTGACAGTTGATTGATTAATTTTAAAAATAATTCCAGTTGCTTGTACTGGATTATTTCTGAGGAGTAATATACCAAATAAAGAGGAAATAATTTTAAGTGTTCTTATTTAACCAGATAAGTTTTATAACAAATTATTTTGAATTCTCAATTTTTGCTCAGTTTTTAAATAATTTTCTAATTGGTGCAGATACCATGTCCATGTCTACCATCAGTGTCATCATAGGACCTGAAAGATGCTTTTATGAGGATATTTAAGATTTTATAAACCGTTGTCTCTTCTAACATTTAAACAAACACCTAATGCCCCAAGGAACTAAATCTCATGATACTGTATAACTTGAAGCCAAGCAGCATAATTTTAACATTTGATCACCATGTTTCTATTAGGTAACATCTTTTTTAAATGCACATGATAATTTCCAACAGTTGACTAGATTTCCAATTGCTAGTTATGAATGAAGATCACCTATGTATAATTCTCCAATTTTTATCATAAAACAAAATTTAAATCCTGCTTAGAGAGTGCTGTCTTCTTGGATTGGAGCTAGAGAGCTCAAACGGAGTGAAGGGTTTATCCATTCCCATAGTGTCTGTTAGTTTGTGCAGAAACAAGCTTGAGTGAGGCAGTGGGTCTTCCCTTCGCTGGTGGATTTTCTGAGCCTTTCTTGAATTACATGATCCTCAACACATTGCCCAACCTAGAAAGCTCAGCATCTGCCATGACCTCCGACCTCCCTGTCTTCTTAACCTGACGCCAAGAAGAAGGCACCAAGGCCTGACACTCTGCCTTCCAAACATCATCTTCAGCTCCAGTTTTCTCTTCTCTACTCCGCACCCTCTTCTTGCTTGGAGATCCTTTTTGTCTCTTTTCTGCTTCCTCGGTTGTTCCCGTTCCTGATGACTCCTGTTCCTTACCATCATCCCTCCCTTTCACCGTTAAGAGAAGCTTCTTTGTCTGGCATCCGTCGGGTGGGTGGATTCCTACTTAGACATAGTCTACTTGCCTCCGTTTGCTAGTTAGAGAATTCCAAGTCCTAGGTAACTGGCTATGAGTTGTCTTTCCTACTAGTTCCTGAAACTTAGTCTGTGCTCTGGTGAAGGAAGGGCTTGAAGCATTGAACATGCCTGCTCTCCCATTTCTCATACATCTGGAAATGTCTCATTCCCTTGGACTTATTTCTTCAAGGAGTCTTTTTTTAAGTTTCCATGAAGAGGTAACTTTTTCTTCGTCTCTTACCTTGCAACTTGCTATTTCATACACACCACATTTTTCTTTAATTTTATGTCTACCCTATGAAAGTATGAGCCATATGAGCCTTGAGATAATAAAATAAAAAATTGAATCTACTTATTGGTGCCCAGAAAATCTGCCCCTGCACACATCTAGGTCCATTCTCTTGATGGATACTGTTCTTCCCAGGAGACATCAGCCCACCTGGAAAACAGGCCAACCCACCCTCATCTACCTCACTAGAAGGATGCACTTCCAGGAAAAGTTTAGTTTCATTTTCAATTATTATTTTCTATTTTGAAGCACGTTTGATAAGTAATAAATTCTGTTTATAAATGGTAATTCAACCCAGAAGAAAATTTTACATTTTAAATCATATTGTCTTGTTTTGTTTTGCTTTAAAAAAACTATTTATTTATTTGTGTGTGTGTGCATGTTCCAAAGTGTATATATGGATATTAGAGGACAATTTATAGGAAAAAGTATGTTCTCTCTTCTATACCATGGGTCCATGGATGGAACACTGGGCATCAAGCTTGCCAGCAAGTGCCTTTAACTACTAAGCCATTTGCTAGCCCTTTCTTGGAAATTTTTAGTTGGTTTTAAGTTCATGTACACATTTATGATATGGATTATAATATAATGATTAATTGTATTGCACAGTATCTCCCCATCCATGGTTTTATTTACCTGAAGTCAACTATAGCCACAAAAATATTAAATAGAAAATTCCAAAGTCCTCTGTATTCTTTAAGTTGCATGCTGTTCTGAGAAGTATGATAAAGTCGCATGGCCTCCCGCTACCTCTTGCCCACGATGTGAATTAGCCTTTTGCAGTATTCCCACATTGTATAGACTCCACCCAGTATTCTCTTATCACCCAATTCCACTGTCAGCTCAGCTCTGTGGTGTTGGAGTGCTTGTGTTCATATAACACCTCTTTCACTTAACAGTGTGACCTAAGCACAAGAGCAGTAATGCTAGCATTCTCGTCACAGTGTGTTGTAGTAGTTAATCTCTGTGTCTCATTTTGTATGGGACATTATAGATGTATGTGTAGGAGGAATATATATATATATAATACATATTATATATATGATATATCTATGTATACATATATATCAGATCTGGTACTATTCAAAACTCTAGGCATTCCCTGGGTGTCTTAGAATGTGTCTCTACAGATCAGGAGGGTTGTTATGTTAGGATACCATTCTGTTAAGGGATATGTATTGATAGTATTAATTGAAAGAATATGTGATGTAGGTTTTTCTTTTTTTTTTTTTTTTTTTTTTTTTGGTTTTTCGAGACAGGGTTTCTCTGTGTAGCTTTGTGCCTCTCCTGGAACTCACTTGGTAGCCCAGGTTGGCCTCGAACTCACAGAGATCCGCCTGGCTCTGCCTCTCGAGTGCTGGGATTAAAGGCGTGCGCCACCACCGCCCGGCTAGGTTTTTCAATAAAACAATTTGCTCATGTACTTAAAAAAATGGTGCTGAACATCAAACATGGAGCCTCACACATACCAGACAAGCCCTTCACCACTGAGCTTTTTCCGTAGCCTAGCTACAACTTTTAATATTGGTTTGAATAAAATGTAGGCAGCTCTCTCTTGTTCTTGTAAAACACAGATTTCAATGTTTCACTGTTGAGTGTGTTGACAGCTGGGGCCTTGTTATATATGGCCTCTCTTATGTTAAGACACACTCCTTTTGTACTGAAATTGTTGGGAGTTATCATGACAGGATGTTGAACACTGTTAAATTCTTAAATAATTTTGGGAGGTTTATTTGTTTATATTGTTATGGATTTGGGTGTTTTGTCTGCATGTGTGTCTATGCACCATGTGCATGTGGTTTCCATGGAGATAAGAAGAAGTATTGCATCCTTTTGGAACTGGTGTTAGAGACAGTTGTCAGCCACAATGTGGATGTTGGAACTTGAACCCAGGTCCTCAGGAAGCATAGTCAGTGTTCTTAACCACTGAGCCAGCTCTCCAGCCTGCTGTTAAATTCTTTTTCTTCTCTTTCTATAATAAGGATATGTTTTTTCTTTCACATGTGGTGTGCTGGGACTTTAGGCATGAGCCACCATATAAGTCTATTCATGTGCCTTCTCCTCCTCCTCCCCCTCCTCCTCCCCCTCCTCCTCCTCCTCCTTTTTCTCTTCCCCCTCCCTCCCTTCCCCTCTCTCTCTCTCTCTCTCTCTCTCTCTCTCTCTCTCTCTCTCTCTCTCTCAGACAGGATCTCACTATGTAGCCCTGGCTAGCTTGAAATGCGGTATGTAGACAAAACTGGCATCAAACTCACAGAGATCCTCCTACCTCTGTCTCCTGAGTTTTGAGATTAATGGCATGAATGACCGTGACCAGCTACTCATACACTTTTAAAATAGAAGAGAATGAATCAAATTTTCTATTACACCTATTTTAAAGAAGTATATAAAAATCTTTGTTTTAAAGTACCAATGTTTTCAATAAACCAAAACTTTACAGTCTTTGCTATTTTACAACTGTGATTTTTAAAATCCTGTTTTAACTAGAAAATATACAGGTACTTAAATAGATGTCTAACAGATTAACAAAAATGTGCACAAAATAGTAAACAATAAAGAATGAGAACTATTAAATGACCAAATTCTAACCCTGGCCGGGCGGTGGTGGTGCACACCTTTAATCCCAGCACTCGGGAGGCAGAGCCAGGTGGATCTCTGTGAGTTCGAGGCCAGCCTGGACTACCAAGTGAGTTCCAGGAAAGGCGCAAAGCTACACAGAGAAACCCTGTCTCGAAAAACCAAAAAAAAAAAAAAAAAAATTCTAACCCTGGAAGTGCTAGACAGATGTGAGAAATGTTTATCCTCGGTATCCTTTGATTTTAGTGCTATAGATGGATAAGGAGACAGAATTACTTTTTTTTTCCCTGAAGTATCAAACCATGCGTAGCTAAAGGCTGACCAGTGTAGACTCCACAGGACCCAAGGCTTCTGTAACTATGAAACTGCCTGCAAGGCAAAGGGCCTGCTTAATCTCAAGTAGTAGCAAATTTTTAGGACTTCTCACCAAAGTATAAACCCTCCTCTTTCTTGCTTTGTTGTTTACTGTCGTCACTGAAGATCTAAGCGTGAAAGAAGATAGGTCAAGAGGCCAGTGTTTGTATTAGACTTTGGAATCCTATCACTGATAAATCGGTGACAGCCCGCACCATCCACAGACATGCAGATTTCTGCTCCTGAATTCTTGCTCTTGTATGCTAATACTAAAAGCTTGTGGACATTGTGTTAAATCAACAACAAGGTTGCTTTTAATGGATCCAGACTTACCTGAGTACAACTGTATGATTAACACAACAAAGATACCACTCCACCTTGTGCATATGTGTGTGTGTGAGTGTGTGTGTGTGTGTGTGTGTGTGTGTTGTATGTATATTCATGTGAGAGAGCAGAAGTGTGTGTGGATCCACACTTGTGTCTGTGCCTCTGGAGGCCAGAGGTTGGTGTTGAGTGTCTTCCTGGTTTCTATCCCACTTTATGTACTGAGGCATCATCTTTTGCTGACTCGGAGCTCTCTGACTTGTGTGGTCTAGCTAGCCAGCTTTGCCCTAGGGATCTCCTGTCTCAGCCTGCCGAGCTGAGCTGGGATTGTGAGTGGGCTACCATGCTCACCTGGATGTTTTATATGGGTGCTGGGAATCTAGACTTCAATACTCATGCTTGCACAGCCACTGAGCCATCTCCCCAGCCTCCACAATTTTTTATTGTAGAAAAACTTTATCCATATAGAAACTTAGAGGAATGGAACCCTGTATACCCAATGTCAATGCTTTCTCCCTATGGCCATCACCCACTGTCCCCATTCTACTCAGATGATTTCAGCAAGTGCAAGTCAACTGTGTTTCATTTTAAACTATTTTGCTGTATGTTTTTATGCACAGTTTATGCATGTGAGTGCAGGTGCCCACGAGGCCAGAGCATTAGGACCTACCTACAGCTAGAGTTAAAGGTAGCTGTAAGTTGCCTAATGTGTGTGCTAGAAACAGAACTCAGCTCCCCTGCAAAACCAGTGTTCATTCTTAACCTCTGAGCAGCTCTCAAATCCTGATACTTACCATCTTACAACATGATCAAACCACAACAACTGCTCCTGATTTCATTCTTCTCCTAGAAGCATTGAACATTTAACTGGCATTTACTGGTCTGAATCTGTCCTGTGTATCAGCTTTTAATTACTCAAATCAGATTTCTTTCTCTCTCCTCTGCCTCCCCCACCTTTCCCTTTCTTATCTTTTCTGTTTGACATTTGTCTGAATAAACAAGCTGATGGTTCTGCAGGGTTTCCCACAGTTGGTTTTGCTGTTTGCATTCATGTGTCCTTTAACATATTCCCCTCTCTCATGTTTTTATAAACTGCTACTGAGTTTTGATCAGACACTGATTTAATGTTTTAGCAAAATACTTGAAGATAGTGATATGGTATTCTTCCATAGCGGTTTGTAATCATCTGGCATTGCAAAATAATGGTATTGTAAGTTCATAATTTCTTATTAGTTCATTAACAAAAATATTTCCATAAATAAAAATTTCTCTTTGTTGATCATTTTGCCACCCTAAGGAACACTTAATATAGAAAAGACAAAATAAAAGCGTGCTTCTTTCTCTTTGCAATGAATTATAATACAGACATGGAGACATACAACCTTAACCTCAGCACTTGGAACACAGAGGCAGATGGATCTCTGTGAATTTGTGGCCAGCCTGATCTTATATATAGTGAGTTCCAGGCCAGCCATGGATACATAGTAAGACCTTGTCTCAAAACGAAACAAACAAAGCAAAGCAAAACACATGTCTTCCCAGGGTGATCAACATGTTTTGATTTGACCTTGAGGCAATTGGAGAGTCTTTCCAGGCTGTTTGTCAATTGTGACAAGACGCTGATTTCCAGTGGCCCCTTTCTTTATTATAGGACAAGATATCCCAGCCTCATGCTTCTCTTGCATCAGGCCTGGAATCAGCCTTTGAGTATGGAAGGTCCGCATTAACCCTGCGCTGGTCAGGACACAGATCATGATGTGCTTGTGTGTTTTGAATGTGAAACAGTGATTGTACCAATAGTTTCCTTATGACTTCACCTTGCAGACTTTGGGGTGTTCTGTCCTTTCTACATGCTGAATTATAGACAAAGTGCTGCTTACCCACTCATCCCACACTGCAGGGTAGCCTTGTAATAACAATGTGACTCTTATAAATGGCTTAAAACTTTCACTTCCTTCATCCCTCATATTATAGTTATTTTTTTTAATTCAGACATGCAAACGAGACATACACTTCACAGACAGGTTGTTTGTAGCACAACTGTCAAATTTTTATGTTTTAAAATCATTTGGAACAATTTCCCCTCTATGTTGCCAACTGCATCAACAAGTTTATTAACATTTTTATGATTGCCTTTTAATATTTTTGTTGGCTATTATGATAGCTTCTCCTTATCCATGAAACCATGGTTTCAGTTTCCCATGGTCAACCATAATCCCCAAACACAGTATTAAATGGAACATTCCATAAATGATTCCTAAGTGTTAATTCATGTGTCTTGCTGACCAGTATGGTAACATTTTGCGCCTTAATTATTTTATCTCTCATGGTTTACATGGTGACTACCTTTGTGTAACATTTGTTACAGGTCCAACAGTTGCTCAGTTATCAATCCAATAACTAATTCTTGCTTTACATAAAGTGGTCACAAAACACAAATGTAGTGAGACACTATAGCATCAGAGATAACAGAAAAGATGTTAATCCCACCATGAATGGCAAGGCTATCGGAAACAGGACAAATTCTGGTATGTTTAGAATTTAATTGGATCTATAATTTCAGGCATCCACTGGAAGCCTTGCAGACTATCCTTCTTGGGAGAAGGGGATTTCTGTGTGGTGAAATACATTTATATTCTTGAAATCAGAACTATGAAACAAGATAGATTTAGAAAGTCTATTCATCCCTGGCTCTCCCTTTCCTGTACACTTTTCTTAGATTTTGTGACATACCTTCCATTAAGTAATACAATCATGATATACCTTCCACTAAGCCATGAATTGTGTTAAAGTTATATAAGGAATGGAGGAACAAGGAAGGGAGTTGGACTTCTTCATAAGAACAGGTAGATCTATCTATATTTATAAGGTTTTTCTTAGATAGACATCAGCATACTTCTGTCCATGACACAAGAGCACCAACCAACAGCCGCACCAATTTGAAAAAAAAAGGGGGGGTGGGAATAGATGGAAATCACTTTTATCTTTGAGGAAATATAAGATTCATATTGGAAAACCTAACTTTGCATTGAGAGGTTCACCAAAGCTTTAGTTTTTGCTAACTTTTTAACCAACACCAACTTACATGAAAATATTGAGGGATACTTTTTGCCCTGGAGAGAGAGAAACAGGCCTGTGTTCACTGCCCTCGATGGAGCTCTTCAGAGTTCACCAGTTTACAGACAACAAATGAAGATGCTAGCCCTAAGACTCATGCCACCAACTCTCCTGCCTCGTTGACTTGTGAAGGATTCCATCTAGTTACAAGACAGAAGACTCAAAGCTTTTAAAAAAAAACTTAAGAAAAGTCCTTTCTATTGCGAGAAGAAAACAGATTGTTTCCATTAATTTTACGAGTGATTTTATTTGCATAGGCTAAAAACTGGGTCTGGTTGGGGTGGGGCACAGTGAGAGGGAGGTCTGCCGAGAAGAATACAGTCTGTGTCACAGGCGTGCCTCACGTTAGTGTCTCTGTGGCCACAGGGCACACTCAGAGCTGATCTCTTCCTGCACTTCATCTGGCCTCTCGGCCTTTCTCCCCTCATTCCTGTCCCACTGGGATCTCGGGGGGGGGGGGGGGGTTGGGGGGGGCTGCTGCTCCATTCTTCTGCATTTCTAATTACATCCATGGCTCACCCATCAGCAATTCTGATTAGCATCCAGGGCTTGCCCATCAGCCTCCTGAATCCCTGTTCTGCTCTACATTCTGACATCTCCTTCCTGGATTCCTGTAGAGTTTCTCCAAACTAACTGAACAGCTGATGCTGACTCTCAGGTGACTGCAGGCTCTCCTTTGCCCTTTTGTGCCTGAATGGTGGCACATGAGTCTTCCAAAGTGCTGTTCACATAATGTTGTCCCTTTCCAGAATATGAAAGTAACCCCTCATCTGTCTGACTTCATACCTTTCACAAGCTGAATCTGTTCTAATATTATTTACTCTGCAAAGTCCCACTTCCTCTGCTCAGGCCAATTCTGTCTCTCTGACTATCATTACCTGAAGTTTATTCAGATTCAAATTATAGGAAGTTCAATTGTTTTTTAATGGATTGCTATAATCCTTCCTATTGCTAGAGGGAAGAAACAAAATAAGATGTCATGGCAGATATAAAGAGTATAGAAGTAGTCTCTTGCTTTGCAAAAATGAAACCTCTTAGCCACATAGTATGAGTTGGCTGGCATCAATCTGGGACAATAAAATGGGAATGTAAGTCACAGCTTTGTCACTTATGAGAAGTGGGGTCTGAAGGACACTCTGTGGTGTCCACTTGTATCTTCCATTAGATTAAAAAGTAGACAGTTATAACACTAGGTGACTTAAAGAGTATGGAAGAAGATGCAGCTCTTTCTCTAAGAATTTATGATCCCAGTCAGGCATGGTGGGTATTGAATCATTCTGGCAGCCTTGTTTTTCCTTGGCGATGAGTCATTGGTCTATAGTACTCACAGTTTACTAGGAGACGCAGCCACCTCAGGCTCCACCTTCACCAAGTGCTGCCATTGCCCCCCTGGGAATGAGATTTACCCATATAGATAGAGCTAACTCTGTCTTGTGTATAAACGCATTTCACTAGGAGGTCCTGTCAGTGTCTACTGCTTCATTTCCCAAAGATCTGGGGAAGGCATTCCAACAGAAGCCAGAGGACAGATATCTGGGAATTACTGAATGTCATTACTGACCACCAAGCCATTGCATGGCTTCCAGAGATCTGACCTGACTGGAGTATCGAGGAAAATAGATAGATAGATAGATAGATAGATAGATAGATAGATAGATAGATAGACAGACACACATGGGGATAAGTGGACAGAAGATCTGGGGTTGGGTGGCCTCGGCTCTCTTCTGGGGAAACCATAGCACTCCAGAACGTCAGTGTGTTTGTTATACACAGTTGAATAGGGAGACAAGGTTTTTACATACAGCTGAACAAGGAGGTGGGGCTATTACAAACAGATAAACAAGGAGGCAGAATTATTATGTACAGCTGTATAAGGAAGTAGGCAGGACTAGGCCATCTTGGAAAGGAACAGTCTCTGTGGAGAGCAGTCTTCAGCAGTAAATATCTGAGGGGAAAAGTCTATGGTGGACATAGCTTTCTACACATTCACCGTTCACCCTCAGACCCCCATGGAAGGCTTTGCCATCCCTCTGAGCCCCACTCACAGAAGTCTTTGTGACTCTCATGGGGCTGAGGCATTGGGGGTCTTGGCATGGCTGCGCCCATGTCACATAATACATACTTACTCCGTGCTTTCTCTGCTCCCCACAACTGACAAGCACAGAACTGTGAGCGGGCATTAGAGATGATATCATGCTTTTCTAGAGATGAGTAGAAAGGCATTCTTTGTTATTTTCTATGATCTCAGAGAGGTCAAGAAAGATTTCCAAGAGAGGAAGACAAATCTGGAGACCAAACCATGAGACTCATGTTCAGGCGTGGAAAGGAACAGAGCCCACAGATGTAGTAAAAACAGAAGTGAGAACGGGCAGGATGGCAGCATAGTTCAGTGAGCAGCTGTGTCTCATGTGCCGCTAATGAGAAGAGGTAGCAAACTGCAGCCTAAGTGACCTCATCCTCAGGTAGCTGTGGACATCAGAGGTAGGAGTCCCCCCACTTACGTAACCCGGAAGCCTCTTTGACCCACCTTTTGCTCAGTTCCCAGCACTGCTTCTTGTGTCTGGTGTCTCGTGTCACATCAGCACTGGGCTGGAAGATGCTTTGAGCCTGTATGGCACCTGGTGCTTCTTCATCATGACCCAAGCCAAGGATACGGAAGCCATGGCTGTGAGGCTGCACAAACCACTAAAGCAACCAGAGTAAAGTTTCGTGCCCACTCCCCTCCACCCCTGTGCCAGAACGTCTAAAGAGAATTCTGTTTTCCTCTAGGTTTTTTTTTTTTTTTAAGACTAAGCCTCCTTCATCATTTAAATGAAAGGCAAGAAAGATGTAGAAAGTTTAGATTTCATTGCAAAGTCCATTTCTTTCCTTAAATATCCTCAACTTGGGCTTAATTGTAGAAGGGGGTAAAGAGGCCCCTATCTCCATATTTAAACTCTTTCTTTAGAGTATTTCCTCAACAGATCACAAACTTGTTCAGATGACAGGCATGTAGAAATGACTGTCAGTGTTTCAAAGCAAAGCTTCAAGAAAGACAAAGGAGCCTTGGATTTGCTGCATTTCAATTGGGGAAAAATGCTCAGAATCTTCCGTATGCTGTGGTTCTGAAAACTCTTAGTCTAATGTTCAAGAGAAGGGCATGAGATAAATGTTTTAAGAAACTGTGGATCAGTGAACTAAAGCAAGTCTGTGTAAATTACCTTGGACACCCAAGCAAGCCGATCGGCAGGAGGGACAAGGTAGGTGAGCACTTAGGTGTGGTTGCTATGGCAACCATATGCTGATTGAAATGTTTGGGAACTCATGATTCATAGCTGACTCCACGTTCTCCTCCTTCTTGCCTGGCTCCTGAAGGTTTGAGGTCCTTGGAGTCTTTATGCTATCGAGTCACCTCACAGAGAGATGCCATGAGCCCAGAAGTAGCTGTCTCCTAACTAGGAAGGCACAAACAGTGCCTGTGCCTGAGAGGAATAGGGTAAGGTGTAGATAAAGTTTATGAGGGAAGTGAAAGTGAGCAAGGGTGATCCAGATGCCAAACTTCCCGGCCACATCCCGATACGCCACAGCTCTGGCATGACAGAACCAAAGTAAGACCCTGAAAACCAGCCAAGCCTCTGGAGGCAGATGGGGACCAGAAGCTGGGTTTACAAAGGGCAGAGGAAGCCCTGGTGGTGGTGACTGAGACGGAATGTCAGGAGGAGGCATGGGAGCACTTCTCAACTTACATTGCAGCTTTCTGCTTCCTCAGCTACAGGATGGATTAAAAATACCTACCCTGCAGGGTTGCCTGAGGCCTGGAGACTCATTCAGCTCTCCCCAAGCACTCAGATTAGCTGTGTCCACATGCCTCTCTGTGAGGAGGAAAAAGATGGGTGGCCATATTCAGAACAACTGAAAGGTTTTGGCTAATGTTGAGTCTACCAAAAAAAAAAAAAAGGTAACAGTTCAAGGTCATTGGCAAAACTATGCAAAGCCTTTTAAGAGAGTAATGAGATTTAACATTAGTAAGGACTAATTTCCACTTCTCTTTCATCACTGATATTGATATTAATAAGGAAGAAAAAGAAGGGTGAATGAATGGGGTTCCACTTGAGGAAAGGTGTTTTCTACTCAGCTCCTGACCTAGGATCGTGTGAACAGAGACCCATACCACCCATGTAGTGTCCCTGTTTGCTGTTGCCTTCACTGGATAGAATGTTCTAGACTTCTCCTCTCTAGAAGAAAATGTGCTACACAGCCTGGGATTTTTAAAAATTGCTTTTCCTTGTCTTTGTATGATTTATCATAAGAGGGGGTGTCCCTAGAGTGCTCCCTTTGTTCCTTTATGTACTTTTCATGGGTGGCATTTCCCTGGCACTGTGCCGTGGGCTGATGTCTAGTAGGAGGGAGGCTGCTTGGTGCTACAGCAGACTGACATGCTGGCAGAGATGCTTGGCCTGTGGTCCACAGAGAAGCCAGAAGGCCTATGAACTGACTGAAATTGTGTGAAATATTCTGCATGTAGCTGAACACGCTGCTTTCTGGAGAAAACTGTCTTGTGCTCATCTGGCTCTCGTGTTGGTCATTAATTGAGAGGGTGAGGAACTCCTGAGGCTGAGAGCCCTTCCTCACTACTGGCAGTTTTACTCATCAGTTTGTTGCCAGCTGAGGCTCTGGTGACAGTAGAAAAAGGGAGTGATGTTCAAGAATTAAGTTTCACAATTTGGATATGTATTCATCCAATTTGGAAGCAATTTATGACTAGAGGTTAAGTCTGTATATGCTTGGATTTCAGTAGCAAAGAATTTATTGTCCAGAGACTGTTGTGGCACAGGTATGTCCTTAGCATAATAGCCCTCCAAATAGTCACCATGATGGGCTATTTTGTTGGGGTCGTAGTGTTTGTACAATCCCATTGAATGTTCTCCTCACATAAAGCTGTTCTTTCTGTTGTTTCTGAAGCACCTGTATTTCTTTTTCTGCTTGCACGAACTGTTGCTCAGAGCAATGCCCTGACGTTGATTCCTTCTCTTACCTGAACCACTGTCTTGGTCAGTTCCCAGAGGTCTAGGGGAAGGTCACCATTTTCTCCTTCACATTTTACCCAAAATAAATCAGAGTCTAAAAACCAGCCTTATTAGAGTTGCTCTTGATAAGGAAGTACGGAGAAAGACAAATTAAACTTTATTATATTAGTCAAAATACATGTGTTTTATATCCTGTTTGGCCAAAAACACTCCCAAATTGATGATGAGAATTCTATTGACTGCAGCCCTGAAGCATGGGAGGTTGATTACTAAAAAGTTCGAGTGTCTGAGCTGGGATTTCATGCCCAGGTTCATTGCCGTGTGGCTCATGCAGGACAACTGACTCCAGTATTTGCCAAAGGAATAAAACCAATGTGGCTCCCGAAGCTTATTGGGCTCATCCTCTTTTTAATCAATAGACTTTATACAATATACTGCCTGTTTAATCATTATTTTTAAACAGAGCTGTGATGATTTTTTCCCTGTGATAACATGAAACAACCAAGCGACTAGATTTTTTTTTCCTTTAATTCCAAATGACACCAAGTATTGAAAAGCTAGAGCTTTTGAAAAGGACTTAACAGAAAGTCATGAGACGTGATAGGTGCTGAGGGTGCAATTTTAATGCCAGCAGACTGGAAAACAAACAGCACAACCCAGACAAGACGTGACTTTGTTCTTTAGCATCTCTGTGAAGAGGAAATAAGATCTTTCTGGGATGTGCTCCCCGCTCACAGGTGTGAAAGACAAAATGTCACATTCTTGCCCCCCAGCTTTGTGTGGGGTGCTGGTGTGGGGCAAAGCAAAGGGGCACCGCATCGAGTCTCATAAGCTCCATTCAGTTAATGTGCTTGGGGCTTTTGTTTCAGTCTGCCACTGGTGGACGGTACAAAAGCATGGAGCATCCCTTAATCCACCCCACCAGCCTGGAGCACGCTGGCTCCTCTCACTGCATTCTCCATCCAGCTCTGTTGCTAGTGGAAGTGAGAAATTGACCCCAGGCCTGCAACGGCTCTTCTTTGCTCTGGCACTCAACCACGGAGTTGCTGGCGTGTCCATTGTTTTATCCCAGGAGGAAACCAGTTGTGCTAATGGGAATGTCTTATTCATCAGACATTACCGGCTTCACATTTGTAATGAGCATCAACTCCTCGTGCAAGATGCACAACCACAGTGAATCAAGACAAGTGACGATGTTTTCTAATTTAGTACAGTTGCTCTTTCAAGGGTTTGATGGCATTTCAGAACGCCAAATTCTGCAACTGGAAAGTCTGTCTGAGGTTGTGTGTTAATCAAAAACAGCCGATCATGTCTGAATTCTAAAGGACAGCACAGCAATAAAAGGCGGAGTTATTCTTGCATTTTCTGCCTTCTAACTAGACAGACAAATGTAAAGACACGAATGAACAAGCTATTTACCAAGCACCTAATGCATCCTCCCAGGGCATGAAAATCTCCAAATTGTTCCCAAGGGCTAGGTTCTGCAAATTATGGTCCTGGTGAGGAAGCTTAATTTCTATGTCCTTATTCATCCCTGACGCTGAATATTTCTCACGGGTAAAATAAAGCATTTCAGCATTTAACGTTACAAAACCTGGTACTTAGCACTTGCAGTGGTCATTGGAAAAAGCAACTTAACTGTCCGATTTGATGACATCTTAAAGAGGACATCGGCTGCCTACAGCCCTTACAGCAGCACCTCAAGACATCAGAAGTGTGAGGAACATGTGTCTTTCCCTGGGGTGGGACATGAGACTACCCTGCTCAAAGCACCACTTCGCTGGACATAGCATAAAGCCTCAACTCCTAAGCAAGAGCTTCTCCTCTGCCCAACTGGTCAGCCTCTCAGCTTCCCTGCATCCACAGGCTGGCCTGCAAGCACACACCTGCTGCAGTACACACACCTGCTGCAGTACACACACCTGCTGCAGTACACACACCTGCTGCAGTACACACACCTGCTGCAGTACACACACCTGCTGCAGTAGTCACATGCTGCCTCACAGTCCTGGATTTGCAAGATCAACCCCTTCCTCTTTCTCTGGACATTGTGTGTGGACTTACCTTTCTTTCTTATTTTTTATGTGTATGTATATGTGTGGTGTGTCTATATGTGTATACATGTTCACATGTGTGTGTACACAGATGTAGACACATGTAGATGTTTTCATTAATTGCTGTCTACTTTGTTTTTGCTGAGACAGGGCCTCACACTGAACCCAGAGCTTGCCAATTTCAGCTACTCTAACTAGCTGGCTTGATCCAGTGATCCTTGTCTTTGCTTCCCAAGCACTGGGATAACAAGCAGCCTCCACACCTACTCACATTTCACGGGAGCTGTAGGGCTCTCAAGTCCAGGCTTGTGCTTCTGTGTGGCAAGCACTTCATCTGCTGTGCTGTCTTCCTGTCCCCAGTCTTCTTGCAGGAGACCCACTCTGGTGGGGTTCAGGTACCAAAGAGGAGGTGTGCAGTCAGCATGGGAAAGAGGAGACTGACCGGATCTGAGGGTGAATCGGGATGGCTGCCCATTTCTTGAAAAGAGAATACACCTTTTATACTCTGCAGTTGTATGTAGGATTAAAGGGAGTGTGAGCTGAGTTGTGGCTTGAGATAAAGAGTTGAGGAAGCCAGTATTGACTTTGACAAGTTAATATGTTAATGGAGGGCCACAAGTTCCTCTTGCCAGAGATAAGAATGGACCTTGTTAGCAAGCAAGGACTTTCTTTAAGCCCCTGAGGGAATGGAGACTTTTGTCTAAATGCCTGATCTTGGAAAAAGGGCTTTCTTGGAGGATCTGACAATCGATTATAGAATATTGTAGTTTTGTAAATGGCTTAATTTATTCAAATAGCTAAAGCTTAAAGCGAACAAAGATGAAGCTAGGCAGTATTACCGTGAACCTGAGTAGACCTTAGGAACATATAAATTTTGATTATCAAATATACCTTATCTATCAAGTCTGTGTTGCTTACCTAAATTTTCTATAGGTTTGATGTTAACTTGTTTGGGAGTTGGCAGTTATCATGATCTATGGTTCCACAGTGGCGGGATTTTTTTCCAAAGAATTACTTTGTTTAAAGAGGCTGCCATTGTATACGTTTTCGTCCTTCAAAGCCTGCACAAAATTTCCCAAAGGGAAAAGCATAAGAATGAAAATAAAAGCTGGAGAATTGTGGTTGACAAAGTCGAAGTGCTGGAACTTTGTGGAGCAGCACTGGTCACCACGTGGTACACACCACCTTCTCATGCACATCTCTCATTGTGTCCGCAAGTTCTAGGGTAACACTGGCACATCCTGTTTTGACATGGGGACAGCCCTTGTCCTGGTCAAACTCTAAGGCTCTTTAAGTACCAAACAGCTCTCGTACATGTTTGACAGTCTTGAAAAAACAAGGGAGTCTTGTTCGGCCCTGCTTGACTGTGTCCTGTGTGTGATGTGAAGGGAGAGTACCTGACAACCATTTCTGGAAATGTGAGCTCTGACTCTCTCCTACCAGTTCAAGTGTATGTGCATGTTTCAGATCACCACTGGGACTTTGCTTTCCTGGCAAGTCCTGGCATTATTCTGCCCTCTTACACTTAAAGACTCTACTGCACTGAAAACAGGTTCCCAGAGCAGGGTGCTTCCTGTTTGTAGTCCCAGCATTCTGAATGGTGAGGAAGGAGGGATACAAAGTGATACCTTTTTTTTGTCATGAAAAGTAGATGCTATGGTGGTTTGAGAGAAAATGGCCCCCAAAGGGAGTGGCATTAGTAGTGGGTGTGGCCTTGTTAGAGTAAGTGTGCCTTTGTTGGAGGAAGCGTGTCACTGTGGGGTGGGCTTTGAGGTCTCATATATGCTCAAGCCACACCTAGTGTGACAGACCACTTCCTGTTGTGAGTCAAGATGTAGAACTCTCAGCTCTAGCACCATGTCTGCCTGCACACTGCTTTGCTTTCTACCTTGATAATGGACCAAACCTCTGAAGTGTAAGCCATCCCAATGTTTTCCTTTATAAGAGTTGCCGTGGTCATGGTGTCTCTTCACAGCAATAGACACCCTAACTAAGCAGATGCTTAATAAGTATTTCCTCTGTGATTTTGGGTGAGAGTCAGATGGTGGCACTCCCCTACCACCGCCCTCAGCAGACTCCTCTCCATAGCGTGATCTGTGATCATTTGTATTTCTTGCCAGTTAAGGGTGGTGTCTGTCCTGTCTGTGCGGCACACTGCACGGACGCTCATGAACTCCAGGAGATGTGTCTATGGGAAGTGCATCTGTGGAACTGTGGTGAGGCATATGTTCATGACCATGCCTTCAACAGCCTGGGACAGAGTGTATGTGACCCATTACAGCCCCAATAAAAAGAGATGACTCCAGAACACACAGAGTCGAGGTTGGGTCTCTTCTGAGGAGACGAGTAAAGACTCAGTTACATCTGGGGGCGTGAGATGGAGGAAGGCTGTGGAGCCAGTTCCTGTTTTCTCACCACTGAGCTTTTGCTCTTTTCTTTATATTTTTGCCTCATGTTTTTAGGTGGAGACAGCAGCATGTTTCTCATTTTCATAGAATAAAGTACCAATCTTGCCACCTCTCTTTTTCTAATAAACTTGGAGGCTACCACATATTAACCCTGTTGCTCTTGCCCGGGTCCCCAGCTCATTCTGGCTTGCCTCAGTTTTAAAACCAAACCTCGGCCGGGTGGTGGTAATGCATGCCTTTAATCCCAGCACATGGGAGGAAGAGCCAGGCGGATCTCTGTGAGTTTGAGGCCAGCCTGCTCTACAGAGCGAGATCCAGGACAGGCACCAAAACTACACAGAGAAACCCTGTCTCAAAAAAACAAAACAAACAAACAAACAAAAGCCACACCTCACTTTGGTTCCTGGAGAGGTGTGAGTCCTGCTGTCAGTGTTCTGAGTATTTAAACCTGTAACAGGCTTCCTCAGGCAATCTTCTAGAAGGCACTGAGCTGATGAGTAAAGGATCAGAACTTCTTTTTAAAAAACTCAAGTTTATGGAAGCTTTTTCTCCCACCGGTCTTAGTTTCAGATGCTTTCACTAGAATAAATGGGAGAAGAATTTGATAGGAGAGAATGCCATGTGAGTACAAAAAGCTAGTGTTTATTTTTCGCGGTCCAAAAGTACATATTTTATAGTTTGTCTTGAATCATGAAACTGTAGCAAATAATTGCGCAAAATATTAAATTACTTGAACAATTAAACCTCACAGCTTGTGACTTTGTGGGGAGTGAATTCTGGAGGAGTTTGCAGTTCATGGCTGAGGCTTCCACATACCAGCATTCAGTGGTCTGCCTTTGATGGAGGAAGTGTTCATTGCTACTGCTGCAAAGTAGTTTCATGGTGCAAAATTGGGGAGCTTAGTGACCTGTCCAACGTCCACAGCCCTAAGCAGGGGACCAGCCTTCATCTCTATAGACAGTTCTGGTTGGGAAAAAAAAAAGTGCTATAAAGCCTTTTGTGACATTGTCAGAGTGTGTTCCCATAAGAATAGGCATATGTAGTATAATGTGATGTTCATGTTCCTGTTAAGGAAAATTCTACAGTAAAAGTTGTAGGGCCTGTGGAGGGGGTGAGTAAGAGGCAGACCGTTATATATTTACACAACTTGACTGACAGCACAATGCTCGGTCACAACAGGGACAAACGAGTTTGAGGCCAGCCTGGTCTATAAAGTGAGATCCAGGAAAGGCACAAAACTACACAGAGAAACGCTGTCTCGAAAAACGAAAAAAAAAAAAAAAAAAAAAAAAAAGACAAGTTTTTTTTTTTCATAGAATAAAGTAGAAAGGTGCTTGAATTTGAGGTACCAAAATTGGTACAGAAGGGGGAATACCAGAGGACTCAGGCACATGGAACAATTAACAGTTCATCCCAAGACAGAGCCTCTGGCCAAAGCAAACAGAAACGAAGCATGTGGGCTAAGAGGGTTGTGTGGACAGTGCCATGTGCCTCTTTGGCTGGGTTGCAGCTGTTCTTATGTATTCTGCACATGGTCATTGTTACGTCATACTTCACAAGTATAGAATTAGAAAGATAGTCCCATGATGCTGGTGTACTGACATCATTCTCTGAGGACCAATTATATGTTATCTTGTATGCTACAGAAATTAATTTTAGCTTCACAAGTTTTACTAAATATAATAGTTCATCAAGTGGGTTCAAAATTATAGGTGTTCATACATACTAAATTCAGAACCCTAAGCATAAAAACATTTTGTACAATAATGCTGTGTGAGCACTTTAAAAAAAATGGGTTTACCCAAAATGGGTGCCAAACCTCCTCTCAAATATTTTAATTAAAATTCAACGTGAACTTTTGAGCTTGTCTAACTGATAAATACTATAAGCAGTCTTATGGGATTTGTGTATGTGCCCGTTGCAAGTTGTGAAAAATGCCCACATTGCTGAATTCCATGGTATTGTATTTAATTTATTTAAATATATCGTAATAGGTCTGTAATGTATAAGGAAGGTTTAAGCATCAGAATCCTGTTTAATTAACTTATACTCGCTTGGGAGCCAGTTACTTGTAAAGGTATGCTGAGCAAATTACAAAGCTTCAAATAATAAGAAATCCTGGAAAAGAATTAGCCACCGTTGAAGGCTTTTCTATTCGCTTTGTCATTGAAATGGTTACAGTGATATATTTTAGGCCTCACAGGATTTTATATATTTTACATTTTATATACATACAATTATACTTTAATGTATATGTAATATTTATACTTATAAATATGTGTATTTAAGACAGGAATCGTGTCTTGGTTCTGAGGAGATCATCAAGAGTTTCTCTGTGCCCCCCTGGCACTCATTAAGGTGGGCAGCCATCCCACACCTGTCAATCTTTTGTCTATATGTGTCTAAAATATGACCAGTGTTTGACATTTGCATAAACTTGATTTAATAAACAGTCACACCATTAAAATAGCACAGTCTTTTCAATCAATACTAATTATACATCATATAATGCCTGGCCTTTAATGAGGACTTCAATAAATGTTTGTTGATAATGATGATTATTAAAATGATATGTTAAACCCATCTCCTCATTTGAAAAATGCTTTGTTTTGAGACGTCAGACTTACAGCTTCGCCTGAAGTTTTTCTAATTAAAATCACCACTTTGGCGCAAAAGCTTAAAATGTGCAGTTGCTGCAATTAGTGAATTGTGCGTCCATATGGATGTTACCAAACAGCTTTCAACTTAAAGGATTTGGGCTATTTTGAATGATGGGCCTTCTGGTAAGCTTAAAACAAAGCCTGTCTTTCTCTGTATTCGTTTTAATTAATAGTATCTTGCTGGTCTCAAAGATGTCTTCTCTTCTGGAGGGAAGAAACATGATTGTCAGAAACCAGAAATAAATTACTGAAGTAGGTTAACTAAGTTCCTGCTTCTGTCTGTTTTATACACTCTCTCTCACCCCTAAAGAGTCAGTACAGGGCTAGAGAAATTGGGAAACACTGATTTCAGATGTTCTGAAAGAAAACCTGTAATTCTAGCTAAATCATACAAACTCACTCAAAAAGATAGTAATTTAAACTGTCAGCATATTTTCTGAACTGATTCCAACACTGATAAAAAAAATGTTCAGAATAAAAGCTGTCCATGTGGTGTGTACGTGCACACAAATGAGAATGTATTTATATGTGTGTGTGATATCTGGGCTTACCCCGGGGTACATAGCAATTATTGTCTTATTTGTACATTTAATTCTGTGCAATAGCAAATTCTTATTGAAGATGAATTGGGTACATAGATTTACTGTTTTTCTTGGTGCTTTAAACAAATTGACACAGACAGAGCCTTAGAGACTGGTCGGTGGGTGTTCCCAGACAGTAGACACCTTTCATGTGAAATCTTATAGACAAGAAAGTCAAGGGAACGATTCTAAACTTTCTTCTCTACAGAACCAGGATAAGTTCCACAGACAGTTATGCCCTGTAATAAAGGCTCTAATTTCCAAGTATTTTCAAACCCGTCTCTCAGTACCTTTAGAAAAAACAGTCTGGTGACCATAAGACCCCACTGATGGGAACCCAGATAGTTCCAGTTTTAAATACTGGTTTAAAAGCCATGCAGGTAAAGCAGTTTCTTAGAAATTAGTCATTGAGTAGTTAGGAATTAAATGAACATTAAAAAATGACAGTTATTGTAATTTCCCAGAGCATATAGGAAAATGAATTCGTGCAGCAGTGAGTGGGAAGGCCTCAGTCCAGTGGGTCCTCCAAGGAAGCCACACCACAGCATGTCCCCTTTGCCTTGGTTTTTCTCCTTTGTCCATCATGGAAACCTGTGGCCTGAGTCCTCTAGATGTGGCACAAAGCCACCCAAGTTTTCCGTATTACAGGGATTGTTTATTTCCTTTTTCCACGCATGTAATTAAATACTTACCTTTAAATGCCCCCATGTGCCTCTACTTGGGTCTCTCCATCTGAGAGGGAGTTTAGCATTAGTTTTACTTTAACTCGGAAGCAGATCAAACTAAACTTGATGAAATGATATTCCATTGCTAAAAGAGAACTTCTTTGATAAATCCTATAGTGGATTTGCTGTATGAGGGAGCTTCCTTTCTGTCAAAAGTTAGTGTTCCTCCTCAGTTAAGTAGAGCCTTCTTCAGGAATCCCTGCAATGGAGGAAATGAGCCACTCGCCCCTCAGCCACACCTACACCCCGAGAACATCCTGTTCATAACTCAGGTGGTTAAAGGAAAACACATAGCTGTTTTAATTTTGAACAAAATAACTGCTTTTCTCTGGTAAGGCTGAGAGGGGAATGTGTTTGAAAAATGTCTTCCTGTAGAGAAAAGAATACTTTGAGGAAGGACGGTGGGCAGACAAGAGTAGGGTGGTGGGGTTAGGAGAACCCACAATAAAAATAAACACAGCACCGTGGAGAGGCTGAACAGGCCAGCATGAAACACGGCCCATCTGATCACATGGCGACACCCAGATCTGGGGCCTCCCTTCTGCTCTGCCTCCGGCATGTAAACGGCATGCATGTGTGTAGTGGTGTGTGTCTGTACACACAAAGATTTACCAGAGAGCACAGAGGGAATTAGAAAGAGCCTGGCCTGTCTTTAATTCAAGTCTGTTTGCTTGCATTTAGCACTTAAGGGCTTCTACATTCAGCTTGCTCCAAAGAGTGATGGAGCACTCCTTGCTTATGCCTCAAATCAGAAATGCATGAAGTGCAGCTGCAGAGATAATACATTTTCCCCAAAGGCTTTGGCAGAGCAAATTAGGTGTCAATGGGGTGCCTGTGCAGGCAGTACTCTCTCTAATTAGTCTCTTGAGCCTAGTTGGTGGCGGGTATGAGATGATCTAATCAATTGGTCTGTGTCTGATGGTTGGTGTAAAAATCCTACCAGGCGGACTCTCTCCCACAGGTCATCCACCTGCACAGCAGGACTCCTCATTTTCATTTCTCATCTCTTCCATCACATGATGCTGACAGTTGGTTTTAAGAAAATTGAATCCAAAAAATATCTAGTTCATAGGGCACATGGGTCAGAACAAAGTTGCATTATGGGTACCAGTGATCCAATTAATTAATATTTATAGCTGAGAAGCTCTATGTAGATACTTCTGAATAAGGATTTTATCAATCGAATCCAATTTCTTCTTTAAAACATTCATTTTAGAGAAAGCTCATTGTGAAAACTGAAAACTAGATAAAAATGGCGCCCACCTGTCTTAGGATTTACATACCTACAAGCAGCTGTGCACGCCGACCATTCAGCTTACAGTTTGTGTTCGCTGTTCATTTGTATTGTGCCTGTGATGTCCTTTAATTAACAATCAAATGTGAGAGGGAGATTTACATTGGCATCATAGTTTACTTGCCTGTCAAAGCATATCTTCACTCCTTCAGCCTAAATCCCCCACCCATGAAATACTTGATTTCACTTAGATTTCTAAAAATGTTTTAAGTGCTTTCAGTTATTGATGCCCAAGGTGGGAGGAGGAGCATCCTGTGCTCTGTAAAAGCATCAGGCAGGGAAGATGGTACAGTCTGAGCTTTTCAGAGTCATCTCACAGAGGTGGGAGGCGTACTGTCATTGGTACTTCCTCTTTTTTCTTCTTATTAGGTTCTTCCACTAAATGTCAGACCCCAAAGCTAAGTGACAGACTTGCCATAACCACTGCATTCACCACTTACTAGCCAATTATTGCTAGTGTGTGCGGCCCTTAATATCTAATTCTGCTACACCTTAGGTTAAGCATGTATGATTCTCCTACAGATTGCAGTCAGAATCAGGACAACCCAAGGCCAAATAAATAGTATCAGTGTGTAGAAAACATCTTTAATGAACTTGAGAGGATAGTAAAGTGTATGGTGTCAACATAACTTATTGTTATGTGAAGTCACACATACTGTAAATCAAAACATTCTTTTTTAATATAATGTAGTAGAGTAAAAAAATACATTTTTCCTATACCAAAGAATAAATCCTTCCCACCATTCCTGACTGGTGTGTGTCTGTCAATAACTTTCTTCTCTATACCAAGCCAACTGGGCAATGTGGCTGAAATAGCTGCTTATAGTTCCAGCTGTCCCAGCCACAAGAAAAATCTGTTTAGCTTCAGTGAATGTGCCATTCCTACCCATGCCTATGCTTTTGGATCCTTCCTTTTTATTTTCTGTTCTTCCTCAACTACTTTCTGTGTACCTGAGCTATGCCTGTGTCCTGTTAGGGATAAGACTTGGTTTAGTCAGTAATTTAATTATTCCACACACATCTTTAACTTGCTTCCTCAAAGGAAATATATCCAGGGGAACTAAGTGTCTGGTTTAACAAGTCAGCTTGGGTACCAGGTCTCCATTCTGTTGATTACAGTGGTAAGAGCGAGGAGAACCAAGGAAAGACTGCATCGTTTGGGGAGAGTCATAAGGGTCCCATGCCTAAACAGCAAACACACACAGCTCTTCTGGATGGAGGGGTAGTCTCCCTGGAAGAGTTGGGACCTCATTCAGCTTCAGCTTCATGATATAGAAAGGATATCTCTGTCATCTGCTTAATAAAATGGTCAAAATTGGTGGTGAGATGGGGACTGGACAAGGATGCTTGAAATAGAAAGTGTTGTGGAAATACTGTAGGGACAAGTGTTCTCTCTCCTTGATCTCAAGGACCTTAGAAAGAATTTTCATGCATAGCTCAGAATGTGTGCAAAGTGCGTTTTCTTTCTTTTTCTGGAAGAAAGGGGTAGAGGTGGGGCTCTAGGGGTTGTTCCATGTTCTTGCTTGTGCTGTGCTTGTGACTTCTTCTAGAAGAGATTTACTAAAGGTGTCGTTGGGGCAGAGGTGGGGGATAGATTCCTGTGGATAGAGATTGCTACCCAGAGCAGCAAACATTTAAAATAACAATGGATGACTTAGGACTTGGAGGTAGCAAAGTGTTTATGTGCAGTATCTCTCCAGACCAAGACTTCTCCAGGAAACATGATCAGAGGCTTTGATTTACATCCCGTCCAGTTTGGTGGCAGAGAAGTCTCAAGAATAGAAGGTGATACCTCCTTCATGCCATAACCAAAATGCATGAAATGAATGAAAGAACCAAAACTATAGGAAATCATAGAAGAAAACATAGGATCAAATCTTTAGATTTCGCTGTGCATTTTTAAATGTGACACCAAAAGCATAAGCAATGAAATAAAAATATTAAATTGAACTTCATCAAAATCCAAAGAATGTTGTCACTGGCAGTCCATATTAGAAAGTTATTTTCAAGTTGTATATTTGATGAGAAATTAATGTCCCAAGTGCACAAAGAACTGCAACTCAGCAGCAGCAACAAAATGAATTGAATAGATATTTCTCTGAAGAAGCATTTCCATATGACAAATCAGATCATTAAAAACATGTTCAACACCACTAACTGTTAGGAAAAGGCATATCAATAGAAGTAAGTCAGTTCACCATAACAGAATAACTATAGTTAAAAAACAAAGAAAAAACAAACAAGTGTTGACCAGGGTGTGGTGAAATTTGAATACTTCTTCATTGTAAGCAAGGAGCTAAACGGTGCTCTCACTATGGAAAGTTTTGTCAGTTCCCCAAAACTTTAAAAGTAGAGTTTCCATTTGACCTGGGAATTACACCTGCAGGTATATAACCAAAAGATTCAAATCAGGCATTGGAGCAAACACTTGCCACTTGCCACATCAGTTTTACTACTGTAAAACTACTACCACAGGGTAATACAATTCAGGCATAAATTAACTGATGGATAAGGATCATGCGATATAGCCATATAATGAGACATTTGTAGCTGGAGTCTCCAGTCCCATCCGGGCCACAGCCACTCAGACCCAAATAAACACACAGATGCTTATATTATTTAAACTGTTCAGCCTAATGGCTCAGGCTTCTTGCTATCTAGTTCTTATATCTTAAATTAACCCATTTCTATAAATCTATACCTTGCCATGTGGCTCATGGCTTACCGCTACTTTACATCTTGCTTCTCATGGCAGCGGCTGGCAGTGTGTCCTCACTCAGCCTCCCACTTCCTAGAATTCTCCTCTCTCTTTGTTCCACCTATACTTTCTGCCTGGCTACTGGCCAATCAGCACTTTATTTATTAACCAATCAGAGCAACACATTCACAGCATACAGATATCCACAGCAGACATTACTCAAACATTTCATAAGATAATGAAGTACTGATACATACTACAACATGGTGAACCTTAAAAAAATTATGCTAGTTGAGAGCTGCCAAATGTAGCAGCTCACACATTGTGTGACTCCCCTTAGATGAACTATTCAGAATAGGCAATACCATAGAGAAAGGAAGACAGTTGGTACTAGTCAGTGGGTAGGACAAAGGGCCCCGAGAATGACTACCGTGAATGGTGTCATCTCCTTTGAAAGTGCTGAAATGTTTTGAAACTGGATAGAGATGACTATATAGAATTGTGATTGGACTGAGTACCACCCAAATATACACCTTGAAATGGTTGATTTGGTGTTAATGAATTTCACCTCCATTGAAAAAAAAGAACTGAAGGTGGGGGTAAAATTCTAAAAATTCATCAGAGTAAGTGATGATCAGTAGAGGGTAGGGATGATGATGTTCTAATGTGTCTTAAGTATAAGAATGGAACTTTTTGTACTCTTGGTTCATGCACTGCCAGTTCACTCCCAGGCAGGGAATGTCCTCAATGCTGCAGCCCGTGAGAGCAGTGTCAGGGCAAGTGGATAAGGACTCTGAAATAGTCAAATCTATGGGAGAGCTTTGGCCAACATCTCTTCTTCGGCCAGCAGGATGACAAGATGGTCCTGTAGATGATGGCAGGCAGGCCTGTAGATGATGATGGTCCTGTAGATGATGGCAGGCAGGCCTGTAGATGATGATGGTCCTGTAGATGATGACAGGCAGCCCTGTAGATGATGATGGTCCTGTAGATGATGACTAGGCAGTGACCAGGAACAAGCTGCTAAGCCTAGTTGTCAAGTGGGTTCTGGGATGAAGTGGAACTAATTCATCAACTCCTTCAACCGTGGGACATGAACTTGGGAGTTCCACACTTCACGCAACTAGACATTCTCTTTCCTACCCCAAGGTTCAACAAAGATGAATAAGAGCTTTTTTAAAAAGTATAG
Source organism: Peromyscus eremicus (assembly GCF_949786415.1). Lineage (NCBI taxonomy): Eukaryota > Metazoa > Chordata > Mammalia > Rodentia > Cricetidae > Peromyscus > Peromyscus eremicus. The sequence goes on from NC_081418.1 coordinate 15,770,628, forward strand.
AAAGATGTACAAGGAGGATTCCCTACATTCTCACTGGTACCCTTACTACATTTTCAAGCCGGTGTCTTTGGAAGCATGAAGGCTTGTGCAGAATGTTGGGAAGGAGGAACCACGCTGGCCAGCTTTCATTCTGGTGATATAGTATAACTGATAATAGGCAACCAAGGCAACCATGGCTGGTTTTTAAAAGCATGTGTGTGATCCACTTTTCTCTTTCTCATCCATACAAGCAAACGTGATGATCTGTCCTTCTAATGCTCTGGTGCTCCGGGCACTTAAGACCAGCATTGCCTCTAATAGGTTAGGGAAGGAATTTAGCTAGGTGTGTTTTTCTCTAAATAGTCTAGGAGGAATTTAGTCCATTTAAATTCACAGAGTTACAGTATTTCAAGAGAAGAAAATATAGTCGGGACATTTGTTTATCATATTTAAGAAATGTTTTCATAAAGGAAATTTTTCTACCTCCTCCGATGCATGTACTCGGTGTAGCTGTGGACAGCAGTGGTGGCTCAATTTGGCCTGACCAATTTTAGTGTCTCAAGTAATTTAGTAAAAATGAATGATGTCAGTTTTTTTCTTAATGTAACAATTTTCTCTTTTCCTCCTTCCAGGATTAAGTTGTCATCATTCTGGGAAGAAAAAGAAGAAGAAAAAACACACACACACACAAAAAAAAAAACCACACTAATGAAGTGGCCGACAGTGCCGGGCTCCTGGATCAGTTCCCTTCTGCCCCCTGTGGTGGATTTCACTGACAAGAAAATTGAAGCTGGCAAGACCCTGTTTTCTCTGCAATTTATTTAAAACCTTGCACGCATTTGGATACCTTGTGATTTCCAAGAACTATGTGAAGATTAAGCTTTGCTTACTGGTACATGGCATGTATTCTTTTCAGTCTTTGTGTTTGATTCCGTTTGATTTCCCTCTGCTGCACAGTGTCTCTGGGAAGCGTTTCATGCTTTCACCAGCCATGTCTTAAATACATGAAGACAACACATTTGGTGTTCACACTTCCTCAGTAATGTCTGCACTTGAAAGCACACAGTGGCATGAGACAATGTGTGTTTTCTTTGGAACAGAGTACATTCTTCAACCACCAGGAAGGATATTCGTATTGCTAAAACAAACCCCATGCTTTCTGACTGACTAGACACCATGGTCCCAGACGGTGGGGCTCGACCTGTTGCTTACTCTTGAAGACGTTTGGAAATGTGGGGTTTTCTTTTTTATTGGAAATGTCCCATATTTATAGGAGCCCGGAATCTACTTAGCATTCCCAGTAGTTTCTGAGCAGGTTGTGGGTAGAAAAACAAGCACCAAGAACAAAGACAGGACTGAAGGCTGTTTGTTTGGTTTTTGTTTCTTGAGTTCTTTTCCTTTTAACCTGTAGAAAGCAAGGCAACTTTTACATATGTTCTGGGTCTTGTCAACATTTCATTTTTTCCATTAGCTCTGTTATGCTCTTTATTTTTTTAACTGGAGAAAATAGTGAGGAATATCTTTCTTAAAACTTGGGTGCAAAAAAAAAAAAAAAAAAAAAAAGTCTGTCGGGGTGAGTCCTGGAAGCCATCTTGGCTGATTAATGCTTAAAAGGCAAATTTAAAAATTATCTACAGTTAAAATTTTTTGCTCACTTACAACAAAGCACCTTTGAATTAGATTGTTCGTAAACATTCCAAGCCGTTCAGAAGGCATCACTGGGTACCAGACTTTAAACCACTCTCCCGTAATAACTGTTCAAGTTCAGTTCTTAAAAGCAATTCGGGAATTTTGCTTTAAAAAAAGAAGTGGCAAAGGAAGGTCTGGCTTCCCTTGTTTTAAGGAGCTCTGGGACCTTGGAAAGTTTGTGTCACAGGGAGAGAGGACTCCGGCATACACTGCCCCTTGATCTGGGGGAGCTGCCCGGTGCTGGCCTCTTCCACAAGCAGGCTCACCACAGAATCCCAGGAAAGCTGGGCCCAAGGGGCAGTTAGGAAACTTCACATAAAGCGTGCCCTTTGCACTGCCTGACACAAATCCCCATGGAAACACATCTGTGCACATTGTTTTATGTTTTACTGCCCCTGAGAAAAGAGGAAAAACTAAGAGCTTGAAAGGTGTCACAGTTTTAGGATCAGGACTGGGAATTATGATCCCCTTTGACAAGGGCTTTCTGATTCTTGAATGAGGAGTGGGCTTCTTTGTAGTCAAACCCAGTGTGTCCCTGGAAGTAGAGCCAGCTTCCTAAACTTTCAAAGGCATTGTCTCTGAGTAATAAGCATAGCCCACCCTCTAGCCTATCCAGAGGGAGCAGGAACTTCGATCTTGAAAACACTGAGCAAGGAATTGCTTCCTGAATGGTTTGGAAGAAGGCAAAAGTGTCACGCAAGGTGACAGTGTTTACTGTTTGCTGCCCTGGAATAATTTTCATCCCTCTTTCATACATTCCTTCCATAGGAAGTCTTTACAGGTATTTTGGTTTAAAGTATAATTAAATTGGGAGTTCTTTAAGTGGGGAGAAAACTTTATGTGTAATTAAAAACAGCCTCCCCTGTGATTTGCTTAGAATCCTCCATTCATCTGGGGGGGTGGAGCATTGTGTTTATATTTCACTAAGTATAAGTCAGGAGCCCCATGCTAATGTTAAAAGGTTTCAAGTAAGAAGGTAAAGGCAACTAGGGATCCATGTCCTTGTCTAGACAGCTTCTCCTGGGAAGTAAGACATAACACTGCTCGGTGTGGGGTCTGCCTCAAGTCAGGCACCTCTCAGGTTAGAAGGGTTCCAGTTCCCATCCTTGTCATCAAGGAAGGAAATCCAAAGTGTCTGCCCCCCTTCCAGCCTAGCACAGTCACATTCCCCTCCCCTGCTTTTCTCTCCTGCCCTCTCTGAGGGCATCATGAAAATCAGTACAGACTACATTCATTAACCTGTTACTATACTATTGAGAAAGTGCTGGAATGCTTGGTGAGATTATTTTTCTATGAAGGAATAGCTTGAGTTTAGACAGCTGGTAAGAATCGGACGGACACCTTGGCATGGCGATTGTATCCACTCCCCCTCACTGCACACAGTATTTGGAAAGGAAGTATGGTACTTAGTTTCCATCTTCTTGAGGGGGTCTGTTTAATTCATTAAGAAATACAAGATACATAGGACGCGAAAATGTGTTTGCTGTACTAGCCAAAAAATTAGAGGTGTAAGTCAGGGGGAGCTGCCATGCAAGGATGAGAATGTATTTCTAGCTCTCAAGTGACTAGAAAAGCTTCCAAGGGAGCCTGTGGGGATTCAGGAGAGCCAAGACCTCTTGGTACCCTTCCCTCTCTGTATGTGACAGCCACTATAATCAGTACCCTGTGTATGCGTCCGTGGCAGACACGCATCTGTGAATATTATGGTTTGTAATCTTCTGTTATATAAGAGGATGTTTAGGTTGTACATACCGGGGTAGATCGTTGCCTGCCCCTATACATAGAAATATGCTGCATAATTGTGCATAACTTCCTTCTCCTTTCCTGGCTTGTACACAGAGGAAACTGTATGTTAGCCTTCCGTTTCCTCGTACACCAAACTGAAAATTTTTAAATCTCAAATGAAATAAGCGATTTCCTGTTCTCACTGCCCCCTTTCACAGCAGCATATATTAGAGGCACATATAAAATCTACATTCTTTGTTTGTGAGTGGACTTTCCATTTTTCCTTGTTTCCTTTTTTTCCTCCCCCCTTTGTTTCTATGATGCACTGAGTTGTGTACTTTTTAATGGGGTTAGTACCTCAGATACTCATTATGCTTCAACATGACACATAGCAAGGAGAATGGAGTACTACACGTTGCATATGTGTTGCCAGTTGTATTTTGTCTGTATTATGAAGGATGTAATGGTTTGTCAGCTGTCATTGTTGTTTTCTGTAACATGATATGGAATAAAGTATAGCCGAATCTGCATATATCATCTTGGTACATATTCATGTGTGTCCAATATAGCTTAAGACTGACCACAGTTCTTCTGAAAGAGTAACATAAGAGATCAGATGCACACTTTATGGGAATAAGTGGGTTCCTGGAGGGTTCTAGAACTCCTGTCCTTTCTTTCTTTGCTGTGGAAACACAGGGGCCCTGTGAGCCAAAGCTGTGAGGCACAGGGCTTCCCCTGGCCCTATGCTCAGGTTCCCACGTCTTCTACCTAGCTCAGATACATTTGGAGCCTCTCTGCTTCTTAACTGCAGTCCTATTTTTTCCTCACTCTTCTCTGGCCTTACACATATCCCCATATGAGGTGAGTGGCTGGCCTCCCGGTGCATCTGTGACCCCTTCTAGAGGGCACCTGTGCCCAAGCAAGCAGGACAGTGCTGGGAGCCCTCATGTGGGTATTGACAGCTTGGGAGACACTTCCTTTTCCTTGTGTCACCTTGTTGGAGCTGTCACACCCCAAACACACCCACATGATTTCACAAGCCACTAATAAGGGTCATGACAAATATAGCTTTCAGTGTACAGAGGATATTTGCTGTTTTGAAACTGTTTGCAAGGCTACATTCTATTTATGAAGACTCGGGCACCTGGCTTCCTCTCTGCAGATCCCTTCACACCAAGAGCGGCCAGCTCTCCTTCCTTTGTTCTTCTGTAGCCACTGGGTTTTCTGTTTTTAAGTCTTCTGCAAAGCCACATCTCCATAGTTCAATAAAACGGTTCTAGCCTATGTGTATTCCACATAAGAACAGCTCATGTGAGCTACTGGTCCTCAGCCCCCAGCTGCTTCACTGTGGTCTGTAAAGCACAGAGGTACCTGTGCTAAGGGCAAATTCATTTTGAGACAGTTGCTACATCATCGCCTCCGTATGTTGAGATAGGGGACTGTATACAGGTGGCCTTCACAATAACCAAAGCAACAATAGTTTGCAAATTTGGGCATCCATAAGCCACTGTGGAAAGCAACCAAAGTCACATAAGTGTAAAAGGAATAACTTGTTCTGGGAAGGTGTTTCAAAGAAGCAAAACCTAGGGTCATCTTTCACTTCCAAACAGCCATGTGGCCTCTGTTGGGAGTCATTCCCAGCAGCCTCAGCAGCTAACGTACATTGCAGAACTTGACTGCATGCCACTGCTGGTTTAATGACGTGAGCTCTTAATAAACCAAAAGGAGATGGAGGACTGGAATCTACAAAAGGCAAAGAAATACATCTGAGAAATATTTTTAACTTTCTTAAAGTGGTGGCAGAGATGTCAAGCACCCTCTGAGTTCCATAATTACCCAGCATTCCTTCTTTTTCAGCAGGGGCTACTCCACCTCTGGCGGGATGTGATGCGTGCTGTCTGAGTCAGGCAGTTAATCTGGAGGACAGCACTCCTGTCACTGCTGTTGGCCCCAGAGTGTAGAGGAACCAGAGGGCAAGGTGTTGGAGCAGCCTTATGCCGCTGGGTTAGCACGTACAGTTGCTGCATAATGGCAGGCATTGTAAATAACCGCAGTGAGAGCCCCACAGTGGCCCAGCAGCCTGCTGCTACCAGTGGGTGGTGGCGTTATGGGCATTAGCTTTGAGCAGCTTATATAGCAGAGGGGCTAGGATAAAGGACACAAATCAGGGAAAAACTGACAAGATTAAAAAAAAAAAACCAAGGCCCCGTATTTACCGTTCATCCCCCCATGCTCTCTGTGTGCTGCATTGTCTGCGTTGAGTCGTGCTGAGAAGGAGCCAGGCACAATAATAGCTCAGAGCAGCCTCGCAGCCCCATAACCATCCTGTGCCAGTGGTGCTGACAGAGCTAGCTGAGAATGGGATTCTGATAGAGTTGTCTTTTCCCCCCTTCCCTGTGAGACCACCAATTATTATAGAAGGCATACTGCAAAGACATAGTAAGGGTCGCCTGTTGGGGTGTATCCTGAAAAGTGACCCAGCAGGGATTCCTGCAAAGGTGTGTGCTATGCAGCCCAAGGGGGCCTGCCTGACACGGTGTACACAGTCCGGAGAAGTCCGGGGACATGTCTGAACTGCCAGTTCAAGGGCAGAGAGAAGCTCAGAACTGAGCTTTATAAATAACACTATGGAGAGAAACAATAATTTCTCTCTCTCCTTCAGCCTCAGTAACTGCCTTGCTTTCTCCAAAGACAGGCTGCAGTTCACTGTGCTCCAAGCAGACATGGGTCTGTGACTATCTTGCCCAACCCTTGAGAAATCCCGAACCTCATGCAGTCATTCGCTAATCCAGCGGCTTTCAGACCAGACTCTTGTTGGAATTACCAGGAAGTTTTAAAAGCACCTCCGCCCCAAACCAATTCATTCCAGAACTATCGAGGGCGGGGACCTGGCACCGATTTGTTTGGGGAACTCAACAGGTGATTTATTGTGCAGCCAGCGTGGGAACTGCTCCACTGTCTTTCCTCCGGCCTGTGGTCCACTGCAGACACAGGTAGCACCTTCTCTGCATGGGCCAGAGAGGAAGAACTTTGACTTGCCAGCCTATTCAATATGCCACAGCTACCCACTTTACCATTGTGGTGTGAAGGTGGCCATTCACACCACACACACACACACACACCACACACACACACACACACACACACACACACCACACACACACACACACACACACACACACCACACACACACACACACACACACACACACACACACACACACACATGTGCAGTGTTCTGATGAGACAGTTTGCACATTCAGACTTGAGTTTCATGTAATTTTCACATGCGAGAAATATTGTCTTGATTTTTAAAAGGTATTTGTAAGTATAAAAATAGGGCCTAGAGAGATAGCTCAGTAGTAAAGAGCAATTGCTGTTCTTGCAGAGGACAGGTCCCCAGCACCCACATGGAGGCTCACAACCATCTGTAACTCCAGTTCCAGGGGATGTGACATTCTTCTGGCCTCTGTGGGTAGCAGGTATTCACAATGTGCACATATATACATGCAAGCAAAATACTCATGCAAGTAAAACAAAAGAAATGTTGAACTCTTGGTTTAGTATGGAGTTAATTTTCTCATTCAGCAGAATGACTGTGAGTCTCCCTGTTTGTACTTAGTGTAGAACATATTAGTTAAACAAGGGCTTCCTAAACCCTTTTCATTTGCCATCCCTTTCTATATGAGAAAGTTTTACAGTGCCCTGGATATATAAGTATATAAAATAGATACACAAATCAAACATTTGCTAATTGTACATCATCAGTAAGCTTATTTTAGGGCTGCAGAGGTGGCCCAGCTGATAAAAATACATGCAGCCAAACCTGACAACCTGAACTGAATCCTTGGAACTCACAGTGTGGAAGGAGAGAGTCAACTCCCTGAAGTTGTCCTCTGACCTCCAAATGTGGCCCATGGTTCATGCTATTGCACACACATAAACAATAAATGGATGTAAAGTTTTTTTTAATTAAAACAATTTCTAGGTATAAAAATAATTTTACTTTTTATTAAAAACAAAAGGAAATTAGCATGCTATTGAGGTGAATGAGCTTAGTTATTTTTACAGAGAGAATTAAGTGTTGGCAGAATATTTAATACTATGGAACACAGCATCTTCAATGACTTTCAGATCTCAGTGTTTTGATTTTACTATTGCCAATGCTAAGAAAGAGCCAGCTCAGAAAGGGAAAGTCTGCCCTAACCCCAAGGCAAAATTTAGCCATTATTCTTAAAACTCAAATTAGCAACGTGGACAGCAACCGTTAAAATCAAACATTCTTAGCACAATGCATTCTAAATGTACTCATTTAATACATACATGTTGAAGAATCATGGCAGGAAATTGTTAAAAGTCTTTTTTAAATTTTTTATTTTATGTATATGGCCGCTTTGCTGCATGCATCTGTGCACCATGGGCATACTGTTCCCAAGAAGACAGAAGAGGGTGCCAGGTGCTCTGGAACTAGAGTTACAAACAGTTGTTGACCACCATATAGATGCTGGGAACCAAACCTGGTCTGCTGAAAAAACAATACGTGCTCTTAACCACTAAGCCATCTCCCAGCTCTTTAAAAGTATCCTTTCCAAAATGAAATCATGTGGCTGTAAAAACAGCAGAAAGTTTTCTGTGTATAGTAAAAACAGTATAGTTTGTTGTATACATGTGTCTCAAGACATCAGTCATTAGAAGTAGGGGCCATAGCGGCATATGCCATGCAAAGTGCACATGCATCCATAACGAAGGCTATAGTGGTGTATAGTACAACACAGATGAGCACTGCCAGAAATATCTTGGATTCGCTGAATGTTTTTGACATAATTTTTGGTCATACACTCAGAAAACTAATGCTATTACCAAGTTTAAAGGACCCTACATTTAGTTACAAGATCCCAACTGGAGTTACAGACTGTTAAAGAAGCTGGGATTTAGAAGTCAGCCCTGGTATGGGGACAGAGAAGGACTTCTAACATTTTCAAGACCTAGGGTTGGAGTGAAAATGAAGATCCATGTTTCTAAGTCCTAAAAATACAAACCTAGCTAATAAAATTATTCATTCCAGACTGTCACTTTGAAATATGCCTTCGTAATGACCAAGAAGACCAGATTCTCACTTAGTATTCTTGGACTTGGAGTTTCTCACCAAAACACAGCACTTCCTCCTCTCATGTCCCACACCATTTCAAAAATTATAATATTGAGCTTTCTTTTTAATCTTTATGTCCTTCTGACTGAAAATGGTGCCCAGTTTATAGCAGATGGTTAAAAGATAGTGTAGCTTAATTAAGACTGAAATGGGGATATCATTTTTCTTTCTAAGAAAGGGGAAACTTCAAAGAATGTTAGTGTACTAAGTGGATAATATATGCAGTGATAGAGGATTATATGCAAGGCATTTCCTGGCTATAAGAACTGATCTTTGTGTACTAAGACCATGTTGGAAGCCATATGGTTAAGAAGAAAGAGCAACATAGAACCATAAAATAATCAAAAAGATCTTTTAGGGACTTTAAACAAGACATAAATATGAACTAGCTGGAAAAAGTAGAAGAGTATACTATAGCAATGTATTTGATAAGTAGCAATTAGTGTCTACCATGTATCATGAATGTTCTGAGTGTTGGAAATGGGTTCTAAACAACACTTTAAACATAATGCTTAAAAATACAAAACATATAGCCGGGCGGTGGTGGCGCACGCCTTTAATCCCAGCACTCGGGAGGCAGAGCCAGGCGGATCTCTGTGAGTTCGAGGCCAGCCTGGACTACCAAGTGAGTTCCAGGAAAGGCGCAAAGAGAAACCCTGTCTCGAAAAACCAAAAAAAAAAAAAAAAAAAAAAAAAAATACAAAACATGGGAGTTGGGGGGCACATTGCTCAGTGGCAGAATGAATACACAAGGTCACATTTTTTACCTCATACACTGCAAACATATAAAAATACAGGAAACAGTTTTAACCATGGATGAGTGGTGAAAAGGCAAATTCTGGGCATCCCTACTCTTGCACTGTTTCCATTTTATTATCACTACCTCTCCCTGTGTCCACATGTTCAACTCCACTTTAATGGTGAGTTCTAGTCCTTTTCCATCTCCCCATGTCTACATCCTTGAGTGACTCTTGACCCAGCCTAAGTTTTCAATAAATGTTGTTGAATAAATGAATTCACAAGAGTAAGACAGCAGGGTGATGAAACAGAATCCAAAGAAAGAAAATAAGAAAGGAGGGAACCCTGCTACCGGAAGTACCTGGGAAGACTTCCTGAAGGATGTGTATCCAAACCGATCTTCAGCAAGGGACTACCGTCTTAACAGGAGCTGCTGAGGTAGTACAGAAAGTCATGTAAGCTGAAGAAAACACAGAATTTCAAACACTAGGAGTGCAGGGTACTTGGGGAAACATTAAGGAGCTCAGCTGAGGCAATGTGGAATAGATGATAATTGGGGTACTGAAAGGTAGGAATTTAATCTTGGATTGCCCAGCAAAGACATGACATGATCATGACTCTTCTTCAAAAACTGTCACCTGGCCAAGGTTGCTCAGTGTTACTCCTTCTTCTAAACATCTCTCAAATGCCTCCTGGGAGTCAGACAGTGAACGGGGCTCAGCAGGCAATGAAATGGGGAGACACTGTCCGGCTTTCAGTCTCCATGGGAAAAACAACTGCACATATATTGGGTTCCTGCAGTAAGAACAGGAATCAAAGTTACAGAAGTGCCAGAGAAGATCTGACACCTTTCCTAGGTTCCAGAGCTGGGACTGGGGCTGGGAAAAGGGAGACTGCCTTGGAAAAGACGCAGAGTCACCAAGGAAACAGAGACAGGGTTTTCTGGCAGAAAGAAAAAGTAAACACAGAGCAGTGCGAGATGCCATGACTTCTTTCACTGCTGTTAATTCAGCCCCAACTCCGGAATTCTGTAGAAGAAACACTGAGGTTTCTGAATTTTCTCTGCCAAAGCTAAGTGTTATAATTCAATGTGACTCTCAATTTTTAAAATAACAAATCTGCCCAGGGCCTCCTGCACAGGCCTTCCCCATATCCACTCTGCACACACACACACACACACACACACACACACACACACACACACACACACACGCATCTCTTGTCCTCTAGACCAGTACTTTTCTGATGTTCCTCAGGAAACCCAGCTCCTGAAGGAGTCCACCTAGACTTACCCACTTCATTTCTGTAGCTTGTACTCAGTATAATTCTGTGCTCTCCGGATAGTTGCAGTGCGGAGAATTTTGCATAGGCACATAGGAAACACACAGAGAGGAGCGAGCCTATTGGCAAGGGCCTTCCTGGTGTCTTCACAACGCCAAACAAAAACATAGTTCCCAATTCTCTCTCATTTTCTATGAAGAAATGGCAGCACTACTCAAACTTCAGGCCTCTGCTCTGAACGTCATAGTTACATGTATGTTTTGGTACATTAACTTTGCTAGAGCCCTGGAGGAAAGCTGTGCCTGGGGAGAGGGACTGAATCCTCCTCCGTGCAGGTGAGGCTTCATGCGTTCAGTCACTAGCAAACTAGTGCAGGATCCCCATTCCTGACCATCCTGTGTCAGTCAATGCTTGAGTTTTAGTCACATGTTTATTTTGATACTCAGCCCATGCTGTCCTGCAGTTGCGTGTGGACTAAGCTGGTGCTCTTTTTCCTTTGAGGCTCTGACCACCAGCTGCAATTTTGCTGGAAGGGAGGGCTCACTGGGAAGCCTGGCGCATGCCCACACTCTAAGCCTACATGAGGGCCCGAGCGATGAATTAGTAAGTTCAAGGTCACCATGCTAGTATGTGGTGCAGCTGGCATCTCAGTCTGGTCTTTCGGGGTTAGGCTGCACCATAGAAATGTAATGCAAATGCTGCCACTGCAGCCACAAAATAAATCCCTGAGCTACTAATGACAATGATGTCAGCTTCACATTCAAACTCTGGGACAGAGACTATGAATGGGCACCTTTGTGTTGGTGGCTTAACTCGGGGAAATTATCTACCCTCTGAGGGTTACTTCGAGGCTCCAGGAGGCCTTATTAGAACAGTAATGCTTTTCAGAAATGACAATGGAATGCTTCCAAATTTAACAGCAGTGGGAAAAAGTGGAAATCAAGCAGCAGTTTCTCAGAGTTGCAGCAACAATAAGCTGTACACTCGAAGATTCACCATCGCACCCCCCCCCCACCATGAGGACAATCCGTCTCTAGCTAAGCTGTCTTAATGATTTCAGAGAGCACTAGACACAGAACTTACCCCTCGTCTTGGTGGGTGGCATCATCAAGACAGCAGTGCCCGGGCCCTGCACTTTGGAGAGCCCTAATCTAGCTCTCCTGCCACCTGCCCCTTCTTACATTGTGGGTTTTGAAAGTCAAAGTTAAGAGTCCTCCCCAAGTTTGTGAAAGTATCTATGGAAGCCTCATTCCCATCTTTCTGAAAATACAGTGCATTTGTTCCCATTATGTACAACCTGAAGAGCAGAGGAGAGGCGGGCCGCTGCATCAAGGAAAATGGAGCCTGTTTGTAGGGCTGGCAGGGTGCCCTGAGTCCCTACAGTCAGAAGACCTGAGGATGGAAAGATAGGGTCTTGTGAGGCCAAAATGTGCCTGTACAAACATCAGGGAAAGTCCAGAAAGATCTAGACTCTCCAAAGAGATTAGCAAATGCAAAGGTCCCAGATTACTGGAGTCGAGTCTAAAGCATTGGTGTCAGAGGAAGTACGGCCTGGAGTCCAGTGGAAGTCTCCAACTAGGACAGGAGGAGCCTGAATGAAGCCTGCAGGTGTTGACTGGAATCCACACTGAGCTTCTCTGAGCTCCAAGGTTCTTCACTCACACGGAATGAAGGATAGTGCTTTGTTTGTTTGGCAATCCATTTCTGCGATAGATCACCTCCCACATTTAGTCTTACAACAGACATTTATTATCTTCTACTTTCCATGGGTTCAGAGGGACTGTATCTTGATGGTTGTGACTTCAACACTTAATAAAATCAGACTGCTGTCTGATGGTGTCTAAGGCTGTGCTATTATTAGTACCTGATCTTAGAAGGTCACTGAGTTGACCTTCAAGAACCGAGCACTTGCAGTAATCAGCAGTCTGTGAAGGGGATATTGCCTGTTCCTTAATTAGGGCTCAACAATCCCATGGCTTTTGGCTCCATCTTCTAGGCTCTTGGTTTCTTCCTCTGAGGTTTCCTTCCTTTCCTATTAGTGTACCCCAATATTATGGCTGAATGATTTCTCAGAGGAAGCCCCTCTTCATTTTGTACAAACTCTGTTATCATTAGTGTTAATTGGCAATGTTTGGGGGAGTAGCATCACTTTAAAACTCTGTGTTTCCTGACAGTCTTATTGGGAGTCTCTCTCTCCCATGAAAGCCTTAGTCAACTCCTCCTCCTGATACTCTTTTCTCTGCCTTAGGGCCTTCAAAGGCTCCTGTGGGATTGTGGCCCTAATTTAGATTCTCAGAAACATTTTTGCCTAATGGACACATCTGATGGCCATATCCTTACATTTTTAGAGGAGCTTCCAGCTGTTTGAAAACCCATGAGGCACCATCTTCAGCCCACCTGGGGTAATAGATTCTAGGGTCACACTATTGCATTCATCTTTGTTTTAGTCTCATTTGCCACCTGGAGAGGATGATGTTAAGACATAATCTACTTTTTGAATCACCAAAGTCTTGGCTCTTTCATATTAATTAATGCTTATTTTGGTCTGTCTCTTTTCTCTCCTAATTTAGTAGGTCAGCCAGAAGAACCAGGGAACACCTTCATCATCCTACCCAGAAGTCTCCTCACTCAATCTTGACTCTTTCATTCTGTCCTTTTCTCTTTTCCATGACACCATAGAAGACACTGGTGTTAGACTTGGCACCTCTTCTCCATCAAGATCTCCTTTCCCCTAACTTCAGATATATTTTATTTTCCCCTAATCTCTCATCCACAGCCTCTTCAAAGCCCTCCAGCCCTGACCCTCCACTGGCCCCCAAATCACTGATGGATGGTTTACATTTCCTCATGGCAGTAGCTCACATAGGTAATAAAACAGTTACTTATTGTAAAACAACACCTACAAAATTAACAGCCTATAACATCCAGCACTCAGCTGCTCCTCTACATCTGTTGCTGTCTGATACTGCCAGGATTGGAACCAATGCAAACCTTCTGCCCCATTGGCATATGGGCAGCAATAACTCAAATAAAAATAGCCAGGGCCGGAACTGCCGAGTCCTTTCTGGCAGCTCTCTGTCTATGTGGTATAGACAGAGTTTTCTTTGGGCTGCCAGCTTTTTATACCCAATGCCAATGCTTCATATCTAACCATTTTTTTTATTATAACTTGTATTACTATGTTAAAATTAGCCTGTAGGACTTAATACATTTTCTTAGACAAACAACTTAAGTGGTTTTTTTTGTTTGTTTGTTTTTGTTGTTGTTTTGGTTTTTTGAGACAGGGTTTCTCTGTGTAGTTTTGGTGCGTGTCCTGGATCTGGCTCTGTAGACCAGGCTAGCCTTGAACTCACAGAGATCTGCCTGGCTCTGCCTCCTGAGTGCTGGGATTAAAGGCATGTGACACCACCACCTGGTGCACAACTTAAGTTTTTATGGCTCTCAACCTTATATACTTTATACTGCTTTTGTGAGTTTTTTTCCTGAATTTAGTAACAAGGAAAACTGTAACTATTTAGTCTTAAACCCCATCAGAGACCTGAGAAGGATAAAATATTACCTGACTAAACAGAAAATGCAGAGCAAACATCTTCCAAAACTAAGAATTGACAGAAACAGCTGGCTGCCTGGACAGTTACTCAAGGTTCCTCATAATGTTGGAGCATCCATCTTTGGCCTGTAGGCCTGGAATATCTGACAGCTTTTTCTGTGAAGCAGGAATTTTGAAGGACTTCCCTACCTTGTCTTGGCAAAGTTTGGCAGTCACTTTCTTTTATGTCCTGCTTGTCTAGTTTGGACAACATGCTGTCAGCAGTCAAGGCAAAGTCAGTTTTTTGCCCAGTAACTAACTTTGTCACAGTAAAAACAAACTCTATATGGAAGTTCTTCAGTGCCCATCATACTTTTTTGAAGTAGATAGATGCTGCCAGAAGCAAACATGTCTCACTGTTATGAAAAGCCTTATGTTATTAAAACATTTTAAATGTAACATTCTGTAGGTCTTGAAGTGTTTGAAGACCATCTATCTATTTAAAATATATCTCTATTTGACCTTGAAAATATACGTAACAAAATTATAAGTTTGATTGTTACAGATGACTAGCTTCTAACCTGTGCTTCTCTATTATCCTAAATAGCTCTTAAGGACTAGAAATTTACATTACATTGTTAAATGTACAGTGAAAATTTAGGTGCATAGTTACAATGCCTTAAATGTGAGTAGAAACATATTTACAGTATAACAATAATAGCCTTACATTTGTATCAATATACAAAAATCCATGCAAATGTAAAATATTTGAGACTAGTAGTTGTTTTTTAGTTCAAAAGTAGACTCAACAATCCACCCTTTTATCCCATCATTTCTATACTATAGCTCCCTTTTTTCCTTCAGGAAGAGATCCTTAAATCTAATCTCCTTTGTTTAGCTTTTTTCCTGACCACGACCAATAGCAACTTGTAACCACCACCCCTCTCCTCAATGATGACAAACATTCATAACCCATTGAATGACCAAAAACCACCCACTCCACCTCTTGGGAAGATGGGCATCATGTTCTCTAGACTGCATCCTGGTGTATGGTGGTGACAGCATCTTTAGGGAACCCTGAGAAAATTGAGATAATGGTTAAGTCCTGAGAAAACTAGTTGTAACATTCATTGTCTAGTCTCTGTGTAATGGGAAAAAGTCTTGGCTGGATAGTCTATGAGGCTGGACCATCTCAGCTAGCAGCTTTGAAGTTGTTCTGGATGCAGAATTTTGAGGTAACTGCAACAGAGGCATTCTGAGAGGCTGGATCACCTGGGCTACTTGTCTTCATTGGTGTCTGGTTCATTTTTTTCTGAAAACACAAACTTTTAAAGGTAACATATATAACTTCATTAACATAAGTATAGAAGTATAGGGTGCACAAATCAGTTAAAGATAATTTTTTGTTTTATGTTTGAGCAGATAAAAGGCTTCTGTTAACTTTATAAGTTTGTTTAGATTGTATAACCAATCCTTTATCCATACCATATGAAAGGATTGCATGTAATAATTAGTCATCAGGACTCTGTAGCCAACAATGTGGTCTCTCAGTCTATGATTTTCTATTATGTGGTTTCCATATTCCAAAGGAATATATGAGTGTGTGTGTGTGTGTGGGAGAGAGAGAGAGAGAGAGAGAGAGAGAGAGAGAGAGAGAGAGAGAGAGAGAGAGAGAGAGAAGCCACTAGCTTTGATGTCTTCTATAACTAACCTTGAAAGCCACATAGAATTATTTCTATTCCTTCTCTATGTTAGAATTGAGTCACCAAGTAAGCTCAGCCCCTTGATGAGCAACATTTTGGAGAATTTACAGATCAGTTCATTTGCAGCACCACATAGCCACATTGAACAAAAATGTACATTATTACCCTTTAAGATGAACTGTGCCAGACTGATGAGAACAAAGCAGATGGAGGTATTCTTGTGCTTTTGGAGGATATGTCTCAAGTCTTTCAAATTATCTGCAATTGTTATTCTCCACCATAATTACTTAGTAAACCTTTGCCTGTCTTACTTCTCTTGAATCCTGACATGGTAACTGCCTGGTGTTCCACTTGTTTCACAATCAACCAAGTATTATACAGGGGAGTTCTACCCTCTGTCCTTCTTTGATTCCCAAAGCCAAGTAGCCCCACTATCCCAAAGCAAAAGTAATCCTTCTCATAAACTGTGATCACTCTATCTCTAGTCTCTGAGACTTGTTAATAATGCTTGGATTTGCCTTAGACTAGGCAAGGAGCTTTTGAGATGAATTCTTAAAAGCACTGCTTGCCAGAGAATTAAACAAGACATCATCTAGCTTTAAACACTGGGAACTAATATAACATCTTTTTGGACAGACAATCAAGTGCCTAATTCCATCCTATCCAAGGCAGTGAAATCCTTATCATATCAGGTGTTGATACTAGGGAATGTACATTTTGTAGCCATTACTACGATAGTAAGAAATAAATCTTCCCTGTATGAAGAAACTCTGGGTGTGCAGAGATACTTATTTGCTGACTGACAAATAACAGTGTGTCTCTGAGCATAGGGATGGTTCAAAGGAAGGAAATACTCGACCATGGAAGGTGATTGGCATCTCCTTTTCTATATTTAGACTATGTCTTGGAGTTCATAGAAATGCATTACATGTTCTTCTCCCCCTTAGACCAGTTTCTCTCTGTCTCCCTTTCTATAAGCTCTACTTATTTATGTTTAAAAATAAGAGCCATATGTGATTCATTCCTCAAGCTTAAGACTTATTCTTCACAACTTGCTCAAACACAAATCCCATTGTTTGACTTATGAGGGAGAGAAAGTTACTTTGGAGGGGAAAAGAAAAGTAGAGATTTTGTTTACATTTTTGACCCAGTGAATAATTTATACTATTAAAATAAATTGTGAAAAAAACTTGAACAATCTTTGAGTTATCCAAAGATACTGTATTTCAGAACAGAAGGGAAGTGACTGAAATGCACAGCTTTGGAGGTAGCTATGAGGGGAAATATACGTTCAGAGTGCTTTGGTTAACACTGTCATCGTTGTTTCAGATGCTGAGTACCTGTTATCCTATTCCAGGGGAGTCCTCCACCTCTTCCCCACTGTGGTGTGTCCTCACTTGTGTGGAGTCCACAAAGCTTTGATAGACACTCAGGCCCGGTAGATTCCAGAGATCGTTTCTTTAGAAGAGCCGGAGAACCAACATGAGAGGAGGAAGCAGGACTGTGGGTTGTGGTGACAAAGCTTCATGTCGAGTCAGGTCAACTTCCGAGTCTCAGTTTCTTCACATCTTTTCTTCCTGAGTATCAACAATATTACTGCTAAAATCCTATAGCTAATAGTATCATCAATGGCACCAAGTATTTCATTTGCTGTTGTTATGTGGTGAGTGGGATGTTAGAAGCAACTTTCCACAAAGGTGGAAAGTTATTGTTGTTATTTGTTTGTTTTTCTTCATCTCCCAGAAGTAAAATATTTGGGATTTGATAGTTAAAATTCTTGGAATTGAGCTAGGCAATGGTTGCGAATGCCTTTAATCTCAGCACTTGGGAGGCAGAGGCAGGTGGATCTCTGTGAGTTTGAGGCCAGCCTGGTCTACAAAAAGAGTTCCAGGATAGGCTTCAAAGCTACACAGAGAAACCTTGTCTCAAAAAATCAATCAATAAATAAATAAATAAATAAATTCTTAGAATTGGAACAACCAGGGAAGACTCATTCATACTTGTAGGAAAGTCACAGTCACCAACCTCACCACTTCCTTTCTGCTCAGCTGCCAGGATAACACATGAGCACGAGCATGTCACAGCTGCTGCCCCCTCTCTCTAAAGCTTTGTTCATGATGGCACCATTTGAAGACGCTAATGTGTCACCTAATTACAGCAAGAGGAAGACCAGTGGCCAAAGCTTGTCTTTGATCAGGAAATTTTAAAGAATGTTTTGAATCTATGAGTGTGCACTTAACAAAATACCTTTTTCTGAGTAGTCTTGACTTCTGCAATGTCCTATTTTCCTCTTCTATGGTAACCTTTCTTCAGGTTGATTGATCATCATTAAATACATTATAATAGTAACATGATATGATACTATTTGGCGCACCCATTGGAGTTGATTTTTAAAAAGTAAGTCTACCTATCTTCACTAATTATTAATGAATTACCTCACTGTGCCTATCATGAGAGATTCGAAAACCATCACTCATGTAAAGTGGCTCCATGACTTGATCTCTGATACCAGAATGTTTACAACTATTGAACTGTCAGTAAAGACAACAGGGAGCAAATCTACCTACATTGTCATAGGAGAGAGAACAGAGGAAATCCTAGAGTCAATCATGTTACACACACAAAGAAGGGCCAAAATAGACTTCTGACACTGGAAGAGTATGGGACTGGGGAATAGAGATGGAGATTTAGAAGAGAAGACCGAGTTTCCTAGTCCTTGACTAAAGCCTCTTCCTCATCAACTAAATGATGGAACAAATATCTTCTAACTGCAGAAGAGCCCCAACTGAATTTGAACATACCCAAAGAAGTTGTTTTGTTTTGTTTTAATTTTGTGGTGCTGGAGTTGGAACCCAAAATTTTGCATGTGCTACCTTCAAGGATATCACACAAGCCTCTGAGGATCTGAAAGGAGTCACTGTAGGACCAGCATGCCACAGGCTGTGTGGAGAAAGGTAGCTGAAGCTTTCTAGAGATGGAACCAGGTAAATCAAAACACTTGTGTCTCACAGGACACCAAGTATATCCATCATCTCTGAAAGACACAAATTTCACCCCTACCCTCAAATTTGGCTCCATCATGGAGCCAAGAGCACCTCTGGAGGCCATCTCCTGACACATGCCAGCCCCAACTGGTGTCTTCTGTATTCAGAACCTGTTTTTCCTAAAAACAACAGAGAGATGTTTGTCTCTCATCTGCATCTTAGGTGTATTTTTTAATTTCCCCACTTTTCATGTGTGTGTGCTGCATGATTTAAATGTGTGTGGGCACAGTGTGTATGAATGCATGTATACATGCATGTAGAAGCCCAAGGTTCAGGTTGGGAATCTTCAATCACTCTTCTACCTTTTCACTGAGGCAGGATCTCTCAACCGAATGTAGGGCTTGCCTATATGTCTAGTCTGGCTTGCCAGCTTGCCCTGGGGATCACCTATCTCCATCCTCCAAGGCTGGAATTACAGGTGGATTGTTCTGCCCACCCAATATGGATGTGGGGTTTGGAGGATCTGAATTCTAGTCCTGAAACTTGCATGGTAAGTACTTGAACCACCAAGCCATCTACCTTGGGTTTTTGTGTCTGTTTGTTTTGTGTGTGCACTTGTTTTTTTACCCATCTTTCACAAGACAGTGGTAGACACACACAAACACATGCATTTTAAACTTTAAAATGGTGATGTAAAGTGGATTTACGTAAATAAACAAAGATGAATGAGAGATGGTTTTGCATTGATTCATTCCATCACTCATTCATTCCTTTTATTCATTCCTGAAATATTTCACATGCAAGGCCTATGTATACAGAAAATGTGTGGGGAAGAAACAGCTGTAATGCAGTCACATCATTTAAGAGCTCTGGGTGTGCAGATCTTCTTTCTCTCACCTTCTAACTTAGGTCCTTGTGGACATGTGTTTATTAAGTTAAGAACTATTTACAGAGTGTTAACCTCTGATGGGTATTGAAGACTCAGACATGAACATAAGTTCACTCACCCAGCATGGAAACTTGGGTTTTAATAGAGAATTCCCAGAATTTGAAACAGACTCAAAGTGCATAACCAAACTACAATTTCTGCAACTGAGGAAACAGGAGGTCACAGTGAGAAGGCCTAGCAGGGAGCCTGATCTGGAGGTCTGGATAAACTTCCTTAGGAGGGAGTCTTTTCTCTGAGCTCTAACTGCTGGGAGGAGGTGGACATAAATTGGATGAAGCCAGTATTGAAGTAGAATGGACTAGAGACCCAAGCTGATGAAGCTGAGGAGCTGAGGTGATTTGGCTTATATTATATTTGAAATGTTAAATGAGGATATCATTAACTCATGTTTATACTTTAATGCTATGTGCCATCCATCAAGTTGTTGAATTTGAAGGCTGCATCGTACTAATTTTTCCATCTCTTACCCCATCCTGCTGCAGAGTGGCATGGCTATTAACATGCTGGTAAGAGTGATATACTGTGGGATGGTCTGTATGTCAAATTGCTCTGATTGGTCAATAAATGAAACACTGATCGGCCAGTGGCCAGGCAGGAAGTATAGGCAGGACTAACAGAGAGGAGAATTGAGAGAACAGGAAGGTGGAGGGAGTCACTGCCAGCTGCCGCCATGACAAGCAGCATGTGAAGATGCCAGGAAGCCACGAGCCACATGGCAAGGTATAGATTTATAGAAATGGATTAATTTAAGATATAAGAACAGTTAGCAAGAAGCCTGCCATGGCCATACAGTTTGTAAGCAATATAAGTCTCTGTGTTTACTTGGTTGGATCTGAGTGGCTGTGGGACTGGAGGGTGACAGAGATTTGTCCTGACTGTGGGCAAGGCAGAAAAACTCTAGCTACAGTGATGGATTTGGTTCAGTGGACATTAGTAACCCCAAACCAGGAGGTGACCCCTAGAATACCAAGTGATTTCTTATTGACCTTGCAGACCACAGAAGAAGGGACAAGGACACTATCATTTTCACTCAACAAGCATTTTAGTTTAGATAATTTTGTAGAAGATAAAGAGTTCTTAGATATCCCCCTTGACTAGATTCTTAGGAGGAAAATCGCTAGTCAGACACAATCTTGATTACAAATATCATTGAGCATTCTTCTAATGATTGGTGGGAGGGAGTGGGGTATTATGGTTTGAAAATAATGTGTCCCTTCAAAAGCCATATATATTAAAGGTTTGGGCCCCAGCTGGTGACATTGTTGGCATGTGATTGGATTATGGGGAAATTTGCTTTTTTAATAAATGAGCAAAACCCATTGGTAACTTTATAATGAACAAGATATTAAGAGGTGGAGCCTAACTAAAAGAAGTATGTTACTGGAAATTTGCCTTCCTTTGAAGGATGCATTTTGTCACTATCCCTTTTCCCATCCCTCTCTCCTAACATCTGTCTAATACACAGTGAGCCAGATGCTCCATGGGAGATGCCCTGCTCTACTATACATGAGGAGCTGAGGTGATTTGGCTTATATTATATTTGAAATGTTAAATGAGGATATCATTAACTCATGTTTATACTTTAATGCTATGTGCCATCCATCAAGTTGTTGAATTTGAAGGCTGCATCGTACTAGAAGCAGAAGCAATGGAACCAAGTACTGTTAGATTCAGATGGATTCTGTCAAACTATTCTCTCTCTCTCTCTCTCTCTCTCTCTCTCTCTCTCTCTCTCTCTCTCTCGTATTTTATTATAGTTCGAGAATAGAACATGGCAGCGAGAAGTGGATTCTTACTTGCCTGATTCCTTATGCTTCTTTTCTTTTACTCAGACAATCTTTGGTCTGTGACTTGGGGCTCTAAATTCCCTGGCTTGGCTCTTTCACATGCTGGTGCCTTTGCTGCTCATTATTTGATCATCAACCACAGGATGCTGAGTGGAATTACAAGGTGTCCTCTTGAATTCTGATTTCTGTGGCATTGCTTTCTTTACTATATTGGGGTAGGGTTCAAGAAATGATAGATGCACCTATTGTCTGGCAGAGAAAATGTTACTCACAAGGTCAACTAAAGATGCATCTGCATCTACCACCTTCTTTAAATACAAAGGGAAAGGCTTTTGGAATAAGAATAAACTGGCCTAAATAGAGGAGACTCTTTGTATTAAGCAATGCCTGTTTTAAAAATGGAACTCGATTTCAAAAATCATTGTCTCCAGAGAAGCTCTTTATCCCTCTGAGTAGACGATGTGCTAATATGACAACACAGAGCAGTGATGGCAAGACCTGATCACACATCAAATCATTTGATGCTGGCCGTGATCTCACTGTGAAAGCCAGTGGGAAACACAGTTAAGGGCTAAATCACTGACACCTTTTTAAACAGCTTGCCCGTCTGTCTACATGGTTTTTCATTCCTTCTTTCCCCTTGTGCCACCTTAGATGCATCCTTGGACTCAGAGATTCCACGAGGCCAGCGGCTGAACACATGAATACTAAAGAACTGGTTTCCCTAGTAACAATAATCATGAGGCAGGCTCCAAACGTCCTGCCTTTCTGTCTGTCGGACTTTGTTTTCTTTCTATTGATCACATGGAATAGGCCCCCAACCAAGCTTGCCCATCAAGCGTACCTGTAAGTCTTATAGCTCATAAGCAGGAAGGAGGCTTGGACCCACTGATTTTATATTTTGTTTCTTAATGTGCTCTGTTCTATGTGGTTGAGGCTAAGGCTGTCACCCTCAGAGGTCTGTAGAGTATTTCACACTTTCTTTCATTATGGTTAAAAATTTGTATGATTTGGGGCACATCACCAAGATGTCCCTTTCACAATCAGTCACCAAGGTTGGATTTTACAAAAGTGAATACATCCTTTCCACAATATTTCAAATTAGAAAAAGATGTTAATGGAGTAGAGAGTGATCTGTGGATTTCCAGGTCTTTTATGACTGCCTTTTTGTAGTGATAAATTGTCCTGTTTCTTTCCTCTTGTCTCAATTCTAGAAAGGATGAATCAAGAGACCCTCCAGAGGGACCAGAGGCAGATGCTGCCTGGGGACTCATAGGCTTACTGCCCAGTGCATAAGTCTGCAACCTATTGCTCAGGCTCCTTTGATAGAATTCTGTAGTCTGATTACCTGGTTACATACTGGTCATACACCTGAACCTCTGTAAGTCTGTCACCTCCCTGGATTCCCAGTGGTGGCTTTGGAAGCATCCCTTCCCTATGCCAAGTGCAAGTGTGCTCTTCCTTGTCTCCATTGTCTTCTCAAGGGGAGCCATAAAACAGAAGTCAGGCAATGGTAGCACATACCCTTAATCTGATTACATGGCAGGCAGAGTCTCTGTGTGGTCAAGGACACAGCCAAGCGTGGTGATACTCGCCTTTAATTCCAGTACCAATCATAGAGACCTGGAGGTCTGTATAGACAGGCAGTGATGAGGAAGTGATGTGGCTGGGCTTAGAGCCAATGAGAAGGCAGAACAGGAAGGCAATAAAAGTGCAGGTTAGACAGGAAGAAGCTCTTTCTGGGGAAGCTACGGTGTGGTGGTAAGCTAAGGTTAGTCAGTGGCTCTTCGCTAATTCTCTGACCTCTTCGGCTCTTACCCCTGTAATTGGCTCTGTGTTTCTTATTTAATAAAACTGTTTTAGAAATTTGTCTACACTATCTTTAGGAGGGTCACAGCTGAAGCTTTGCTTTGAGTGGAGCTCAAATATCATAGAACTATATGATAGGCACTATACCCAGATTAAGGATCACTTGAGAAGATTGTTTAATAGGGCTCGTAAAATTGGAGACAAGAACAAGAAAACTTCCTGCAAACTTAGGCCTGATAATGTCTTAGAAACAGATAACAATAATAAAGTAGTCAAATATGTTGCCAACTTCCTATACGTACTGGGGGCTGCATATTTTGTACATTAATATGTTAATCTTCCACAGGAATCCACCGATTGTAGACCATCTGCCTTTCAAGGACTGAGGCTTTGGGATGCAAACTCACCCCACAGACTGTTCGGGAGCCAGAAGGAAAGTGGAGGGTCAAAGCGCTGTGGTATGACGCTGCACAGAGAAGAGGAATGCTTTGCTGAGCCGGAGGTGTGGTGAAGTATTCAAAGAAGCAGGCAGTGCCTGCTCCTGGAAGCCTTCTTCAGGAGCTTCTCTGTGGTTCTCAGGCAAAAGGGACAACATGAGGAAATTGCCTGGTTTGTATTTTTCACCCCAGCTGTTATGAGAGTGGATTTGAGAGGCTGGAACTGGAGGCAAAGAGCCAGTTAGAAGCCCATTGCTGTCGGTAGTTCTCTTATGAGGCAATTTGGGTTTGATTTGGGGCATCATCAATAAGGACAGAAAGAAAGGGACTTCCTAGGACACTCTCCCATATAGTACCAGCTAAGAAAGCTCTGTCATCAAGCACACCTCTAGCTCAGGTCCTGGAGCCAGGGTCTCTTCTCTGATGCCCAGGTTCACAGATACTTTTCAGATCTATCAAGAATTACATACCTCACACATCTTCTACTGCAGTCCATGTTCTTTTCAAGTCCCAGAGCCTAGGACAGCATCAGGACTCAGCAAAGAATACCACATGGGAAAATGAATGAATCTGCAGCTGGGCTTGGGGATGCGTGCATGTCATCCCCACACTTGGGAGACTGAGACAGGAGGATGTTGAGGGAGGCCAGCCTGGGCTATATAAATATGACTCTTTCTCCATTTAAAATAATAACAAGAAAAATGAATGGGTTGCAATTGCATCTAATTTTAGTTCCACTTCGTTTTACACAATATCCTGACCACAGGAGTCCCATAGCTGCCCTCATCTAAAGGTGACAGGAAACCTGGGAAGGTGCTGCTATCATCAAACACAAGACGTGAAGAGCCTGGCTGTCACCATGCAGCCACTATTGATAGACATGTAGTATCCTTTCCTCTGTCTTAGAAATGACAGGAAGAACAAAGAGGAGCCCATGGCAAACTATTTCCCACAAACCCTGCAGCTAGAAAACAGAACTGGCTGGGTTAATTCTGTGCAGTTACTGTACTCCCTTAAAGCAGCCCAGATGGGCTTTCTCTCCCTGCCCAACTTCCTGAACAGTTCAAACTGGGCTAGGCTCTGCCGGCATGGTCGCAGGTCGAATTGTGTGTGCACACAGAGACAGACCCTGGAACATTGAGATCACATGAGGACCTCCGGTGTGTGGGTTTGAAGGCACACCGTTCACAGATAATAATTTTCACAGCTTCTTGCAGATGATAATATTCCTTTGCCCTGGGCCTTGCAGCGGTAAAAATGTTGAAAAGATGAGCAACTGGAAGCAGCGACTGTGGGGAGTAAAGTTTAGTACCATCAACTGTGGTGCGATGCAGGGCATAGGAGCAAGGAACCCAGGGCTTTCCACTCTTTGTACTGTCCTCGTAGAAAAATGCGTATGCCTCTTTTTCATTGGAAAAACCTGTGTATATTCCATTCAGATTTTAGTTGGTTGTATTGGCATCTGTTTTAGATACACAGTTAAATGCTTTTTTTCTGAAATATTTCAATTTTAAATATTTTCATCAAAAATCCAAAATGAGATTAATTTTGTTGATTAGAAGTAGAAAAGAATTAAACTTTTAATATCAACTGGATTATAGCTGGAATGATAAATCAATATGATTTGAAAAAAGTAAACCTAGTCTATGTGATATGCTTTAAATCTGAAATAATTTATGTGAGATTGTATTGAAGATTCAGGGTCATAGCCCTTGAAACAGGGTTCAGCGTGAGATGAGCAACACACGAATGATGTTAAGAGAGAGCTGGGTGGCAGGGCTGCCTGCCTGCTTGGGTGCCACAGTTATCTCCTTGTTGCATCTGTACCGCAGACTCTAAGAGGATCCTACCCATAGTCCCATTTTACAGATTGACAGAGATTGAGGACTTTGCCAAAGGTCAGTAAGCTTGAGGTCACAGTCACCTGCAGTCTATCCCAGAGGAGGGCCTCCTCGCTGTGGCCCCTGAGGGCAGTGCTGCTGGACAGAAGGCATTGCTGAGGGCTGTGGCACTTGGATTGATGGCCCATCCATTGCCTCTCTTTTCCTGGTTCCATGACTTTTCCTGTACCCACCACTAGATTTACCACAAAGTGCCAAATTGGGAATATCTAACCAGAAAGGCAACTATTCCTGCCTGAGGGCACTGGCTTCTGACAAGTGGATCCTGACCTTTAGCAAGAGCATCTTAACAATTGTTGTATATCATGGAAGAGAAACCCAGGAGCTTGGGACTCAGCACAGAGCTGGACTGAAATGATCAGAAGATTCAGGGTTCCAACTTCTGGGGAACTTTATTCACGTTTTCATGACAAGATTTCCTGTTAGAAAAAAAGGAGAGTCTACAAGTCAATGCCAGCAGGAGAAATTACTATAGCTGTCATAGTCTATGATGAGGATGAGTTTTATGGCCGATGACTCAACACCCAAAGGCAACACATCACCAACGACTGAGAGACACACTGGGAAACACAACTTGTTTTTCCAAAACCATACAATATCAATTATCATATTTTAGCATATGGTTCCACACTGAATTATTCTGCAGCTATAATTAGGTTGTTAATGCAATGCAGGATAGGACTGAGTGTTAATCTGGCATATATTTTATCTAATATGATGGACATGCAACATTTAGAGAGCCTTCTCTTTTGAAATAAGCCATGAATATGGACTTCGTTAACTTAAGAACTTTAAGATTATGTATCACATTCCTTTTCTACTATTTCTATTTATTTTTGGGATTTTGGGGAGAGAGAGAGAGAACGGTTCCACCTCCAATTGTAAGCACAGGCTGAACAGTTCAGATCTCTCTAGTTTTAATTTGGGATTCTCTTTTGTATTTGGCCTTTGGTGAATGGAAACTGAATTTTCTTCTCTAGGACAAGCCTCTGTTGCAGTCATAGTAAATATCAATTTCATTTCCATCCTATTATTTTTCCAATTAAATATGTGTCATGCAGAAGGAGACCCGAGGTGCCTGCACTTCCTCTTATGTGGAGTGCTCAGTTATGCTAATAGATCTGGGATGGCATCCTGCAAGGTGCTGTGAGAAGAAATCAGGGAAGTAATAAAACAAACTACACTTCCTAGGACTTCTTCCTTTCTTTTCTCCTTAACTTGCCTCAAAGGTTGATATTGATCTCTCCCATCATGAGGGGTGTGTACACAATTACCATCCCTTGATAAGGAGAATAAGTATGGTAGTCATATAAATTTTTCGGAAGGTTAAACATAGACCTTTGTTTCATATCCCCACGGTTCCCCGCCCCCTTTCCCTTCTCTGTTTATATTTATCAAAACCTATACTTCCAGCCCCGATGAATGCATTCTTAGCTCAGATTGTCTCAGAACAAAGCAGGAATATGCCAGGAGGACAACCTTATATTTCTTGAAAATTCTTTCTTCCTTCTTATGACAAAGCCCAAGGGGATAGTCTCTGTGCAAGGAGAATTTATTTTCTGAACCCTTTGAACAGAAAGCTTTTCCATTTTCTGGAGTAAAATATTTTTTCCAAATGTTTATAATCATACCTAGGTTTAAACACATACTATATTTTGCATATTTATGTATGTCTGTATTCATATTTTATCTGTGTATTTGTTCTAAAAATATTAGTTTTTAATTTTCAGTTATTTGAGAAGGGGCCCTTATGTATTTTCTCAAATTGCTACTCTGCCTTGTCGTGTGTGTGTGTGTGTGTGTGTGTGTGTGTGTGTGTGTGTGTATACACACGTGCTGGGGTACAGAGGGCTATTAGTTGAATGTCACTGTAACTATGGATTGAGCTGATGTTGCTGTGATGGCCCCTCCCTAATCCCCCTCACTGGGCTAGTGTACCCTCCCCCCAGCTGTTTTGAATGTAGCCTGCCAAAGACTTACCAAATGTCCCTGATTCTGGGAAACTAGCCCTGGGCAATTAGAGCAGCCATTTCACCCTGCAAGCTAGTAGGGGCAGACACAACTAATGACCAACTGATACATATTAGAAAAGCCTGAGCCTCTGATCTCAACAAATGGTAATTCTGTGGTATAGTAAATGGGGGCTTCATGGCTCCCTCCAGGATTCAGGCCAAGGCTGGACTTCCCTGGGGCCACATTCTTCCCCTGCCTTCTACAGCCTGGAAACGCAGCCCATGAATGTACATGTGGGTGTACAAAGAGTTAAGCAGGTCTCCATTGGTTTCAGCAAACAGTTCTTTACTTTGTGGAAACCACTCAGCATATGATTCTTTTCCCTAAACAACATTACAGCATGTGCAGACTGAGCTTCTTTGCCTGCTTGCTATTGCACAATATTTCAAAGACAGTAAATCTGTTTCTCTGTCTACTAAACAGCAACAACTACTCTTGACCTGAAAATAACTGAAAGCATGTAAAAGTTTTTCCCAAACAGTGGCGATTGGTCCAGATGGAAGAAATCATTTTCCTCTAACTTCTGCTCTAGGGTCTAAATCCCGCACTCAGAAATTCGAAAGCACAAAACAGATGCTCTCATTATTCCAAGATGATGTGTCCTTAACTTTAGTTATAATTTCTATTATTGTTAATTGCCTGGTTTCTTATTTCAAAACCATTTTTCACTAGCAAACGTCTTCTTCAAGTACAAACTCGAATCTAAGTAATTTTATCTATGAATGTGTAGTTTTATGTACTATATTTAGCTTTTATATACACACTTATTCATCTATGTATTGCATAAAATATTTATCTGTGTGTCACCTAAAATCACCTAGCTTATCTGTATTGTTTCGTGTGTAGCATTTTTTGGAGATTCTGTTCCCCAGAAGTGGTAAAATTTCTTAGGAAGATACATATCTCAGCTTATTAATATCCACAAGCATTTATCAGCTGCTATGCACCATAGAAAAACGTAGGATAGTCAGATTATTAAAGTCATGAGTTCCACTGCACGTGGAGCAGTGCAAGTGGCTAATGAACTCCAGGTAGGAAACTCACTATTCAAATCTTCTGGCTATGTTCCTGTGGATTGCATCACAGATAGAAACCTGAGGGAGCCATATTTGGGGAAGTAGTAGACTGGCCTCTCAGGCTGGAACCAAGCAGAAAGCATTGGTGCTGCTCCATGGGAGTCCTGTGGCGCCTTCCCAACCACTTTCCTACAAAAGGCTGTCTGGCACCATGGTCCTAATGATCCAACCCCCAACATCGTAATTTCTGAGATTGGCTTTAGTCATTTAATAAGATAATAATGTGCGAAGCAGCCTCCAGTGGGATATGAGATGTTGTTAATAATTACAATTTGCATTAGGTGGCGCCTCTCCTGGCAAACACTCAGAATTTATGAACGTTATCTCATTTTCATCTTATGACTTCCTTGTCAAGCCAGCATTTTTTTATTGCATTTCTTCAGAAGGCAGCTGAGGCATGGAGAGTTAAATGGTTTGTCTAAACTGAGAACAGATCTGAGATCCCAGACTTTCAAACTAGCATGATGTTGCCTAAAGAAAGCATTTGTGAAGTACTTAGGTGTGGCTTTACACTAAATGCTAAATGTGCCTCTGAAAGTTTTACATTTGGGTCTATAAATTCAAAGGCCCTTTAAACCTTGTATTCAACACAAAATTTGTAGTGTACACCTTCTTTAATAAGCAAACGTGGAGGTTTCACTTCAGAGTCTAGTACACTAGCCAGCATCCGACAAATAACTCATGAATGAATCCTTATGTAGAATTTGCATGCACACAGTTTCAAGTGTTTTGAAATATTAACTAATTAAGTCCCCATAAAAATCCTGGGAAAGAGGCACCTCTACATTCCTCCTCTGTATATAGTAAAGAAACAAAGCACGGAGAAGTTATGAAGCGTGCCTAAGATCTCACAGTTGTTAAGTGGCATATGCTGAGACTCAAATCCAGACTCCGGTTCCTGAGTTCATTCCTTTAACAAACATTTTGTAGCCATTAAGTTTTTAATACTTGCTTGTTGAAAATATACTATTTCTCTCTTCCTCATGCTAGCCAAGGGCTTTCCGCTATACCTGTGGAGGTCGGAGAGGTGCCTGTTTCCATTCTTAGGAGAAACTTTCTATTCAATTTCTATTTCTATTCTATTTCTAATCTTGCCCATGTTGGGGATTTTTACAGTCTAGTTGATGGCTAGCTAGGATTCTCACAGCATGACTGGGTGGTTTTCAGAGGCCAACAAAAGCTCAGTAATTTCTGGCTTTCCCACTCAGACTCCAACAAAACACCTCTAGAAAGGAAATTATTTCCTTATTCTCAATTTGAAAAAAAAACCAAAACTTTGAATTGCAAAGTTCTTCTACCAGTTTGCCCTGTAATTGAGATGAGCTGTCCAAGTGAGCAGAGGTATTTTTCACAAGTGACTTATGCAATGTCCTCGGAGTCAGGAGGGTAGTTTCACTGTAACTTATATTCATTATGTCATTTGATCCTTACACAACTACCCAGTGAGGTCACCGGGGAAGCTATTTTCATAACAGCCATTTCACAGACAAGAAGAGTGAGGTCCAGCCTCACTAAGTAAGCTTTTCCCCAGTCACCCACATAATGAGATGCAGACACAGACCATGTTCCGTGTCATATGTTAATGAAGCCTGTAAATTGCCTCATCTCATATTAAGCTTAATAGCTTCTGGTGATATCATTGCTAAGCTCAAACACTTAAACAAATAAAGTCAGAACGAGTCCTCTTCAAGTCTGTAGACACCCCAGAACTTTCGAGAGCATCCAATGATGTTCAGGTCCAGTTTCCTTTTCCCGTGAGAAAACAGAAAATAGACTGTAGAGAGCCATGAAATAAAGGGCTTCCAGAAGCTCTTCTCTCACACCCAGGGCTTGAAATCACCTGCTTACTCACAAGCAAGCTCTCAAGTTCACTGCCTGAATGCAGGGAAGCCCGAGGTTTCAACAAAACACATCTCCTCTGTGCCAGAAGTGTGTCCCTTCTGTCTGGGTTATAAACCTTGTGCTGGAGAATTCATTCCAGCAAAGAAGGAATAAAAAGGCACTTGTCAGGGATGAATAATGGATGAGCTAGACCATGACCCCTACGGGTCAGAGCCAACCACTTTCACTTCCTTACTAAATGCTTTCCATAAGAAAATTGGTTCTTATTCTCTTCTAGGTGCAGGACAATTGCAGTGAATTAAGATATAATTTATAGATATTTTTATACATAATCTGCCCACTTCCACAGGCAACCTGGCATTCCTCCACACAAGTTGTTATTACAAGCACTGACTTTCTTTCCTGTCTCCACTTGACTAAAATTCAATAGTCTGATGTAAACTTCTTTACTCTCCATCCAGCCCACTTAGGATGCCTGGGTTTTCTCCTCCAGGCTCTTTCCGTGGAGAGGTGGTCTCGCTCATCCTCAGCATCTTCTGTATTCACTAGACTTTCTCACTTGGTGATCTATCTAGTTACACTATTATACTTTTGTGTCTGGTGAAATAGTTGCTTAGCAAGTTTTTGAAACAACAGACCAATTCCTTTTTAGAATAACTAAATAAAATGTAATGCAAATGTAAATTTAAAAAATGCAGATAAATCAATAAATCCAGACGGCTAATCATTATAAGCAAAAATATAATGCTTACTTAATGAGGGCATTAATTCACTGCATAGCCTGAATGAGTTTTCGAAATGGCCGGACTCTTCTGTTGATGCTGAAGGTGGATTCTTTCCAACTAACATCTATCAGTGGTGGGGATGGATGCACACTGATTTTTAACATGACACCATTAATATGTCTCATTTCAAATTTCAGTCTTATTCTTTTTTGTTTCAGCTTTATTTTTAGTGAGAAGACAGTAAAATCCTTCTCATTAGCTCAAAGATGAGACAATTATGTTCCATGTCATCAGTATTGGTGAATATTCTTCTGAAAATACTAGCACATACAGGAAGAGTGAAAGAATTAAAATATAAAATAACAATAGGAAGGGAGAAATTATAATTGTCAGAAAATCTTAAGAAACAACTGCAAAACTACAGCAAACCAAGATGGATTTTTTTTTGGAATATTTTAACCATGGTGCATTGATGTAAGCACTCTCTCCTTTTGCTAGAAGGTGTTTAATTTAGTACACTTCAGCTGAAAGATTTGGTTTCTGCTATGAAATTAAAAATGGGCATAGCCTTTGGCCCAACAATTTTATTTGTAATATTAGACTCATTTACTTGCAAATATACAAAATGATGAACAAATACATTTGTTACAGCTTTGCTTATTTGTTGTTTTGTTTGGTTGAAACATAATTTCAACTATGAAATTCAAGCTAATCTCAAACACATAATGGTCTTGCCTTTACTTCTGGAGTGCTGGGATTACAGACATGTGTCACTATGCCCTGCTACAGCTTATGTATAACAGTGGGATTAGAAGCAAACAGCAATACATAGGAGACTCACTAGATAAATTAGAGTTGGTTGTGCAACAGAATATGATGTGATCATTTTTTTTTAAAGTGAGGCAACTTTCCGTAAATCAAATATGGAGCTACCTCCAAAGTATATTAGTGAATAAAGAGATATATAACCAAATGAAAAAAGGTGATGCGTATGTTTGTGCTTATACTCAAATACCAAGTCTGGTGTGATGGCACATCCCTATAATCCCATCTCTTAGGGAGCAGAGGCAGGAAAGTCAGGAGTCTGGGGCTATCTTAGGCTACAGTGTGATTCCATCTCAAAACAACAAAACAAAAGCAACTTCCAATAGTGGTCATCCCTGGAAGTAGAACTGAGTGACAGAGTAAGAGGAAGGTATTTTTTTTCTATAAAATTTCTGGTAATAATTATCAGGAGCAAACGCTTCAAGTATTAAATAAAATTTTAAGGCACAAAATAAAGAAAATAACAATTAGGAATTGAATCTTTCTAAAGAAATGGGAAGGAAACCCACACTGGAGCTTGCTGACGCATTTACTGTTTTGTAACAAGCCACTCGAAGTTAAACAGCTTCTATTAAGAAAACCTTAGCATGTCTGGCCATTCTGTGGGTGGACTGGGCCCATGTGGGCAGTTCTGCACCACAGGGTGTGTCTGAGTTTCTGCAGGAACTCCACTCAGCTGGAAGAGTTTGGCAGGCACTGGGACTCACAAGATGGCACCCCTGCTGTAGGACTCACCGTGCCCCCTTTCTGGGTCAGTAGACCCTTGGAGATTCTTGACAGTATGGCAGCTGTCTTTCAGGACACAAGCATGGGCTCTGCCTTTCTTATGGAGACTCAGGCATGGATCCAGGCCAGCATCACTTCTCCCTCATTCTCCAGATGCACAACACAGACCTTAATCCCAACCTTCGTTCAAGAGGATGGGAAATAAACCACCTCAGCTTAGAAGAAATGGCAAGAACAGTTTGATCCTATTTACGTCACCTCTGACATCCTGGTGTTCTCAGTTCCAATCACTGCAGCTATCGCCATATCTATTTGGAATTATTCTTTACAGCACTATTAATTATGGGTCAGATTCTCATCTCATATGACTCCTGGTAATTACCATTTCTCCAAAAGAACAAAATGGCTCAATCTCTGGTCTTAGATTAGTAGAAAACTAATTTTAGGAATTGGAAAGCTGCTTGACAACCATTTACAATTCAGTTGGAATTTATATAGGTCTGCTTTTTAGATAGAGCAGGTAAAACCTCGAGAAAGAAAGTGAAATAAGTTTTAACCAATCTTTTCTTCCCCTACCCACCCCAAAAGAAAAGGCAATATATTTCTTCAAGAAAGTGAGTGTTTCTGGAAGGTAAAAACAGACTATGAATCAAAGCTGTCAACTAACTTCTTCACTAACAATAAAGCAGAGCCAGCTCCAGGTGCCCAGCCCAGGAACTCAGGAGTGAGTGCCCTTAGGGCCACCAGGATTCCCACAGGCCTTCAGAGACAGCAGATGGCAGGGAATTGAGGTTTGAGGCAAGACCACTAGCCTCTAGTATTAAGCCATTGACCAACAGCCTTCTGCTGAGTCCCTCTCTTGCCTCTGAGATTTTGCAGACACCATTTCTGCTTTTCATGGTGTCCTGCTTTTTCGCTGTTGCCCATGTTTCCTTTTGACTTAGCTAATTCCTCTTCCTCCTTTGGGTTGCAAGATTACCTTTCTCACACATAGTGAAACTTTGATACCACCCTCTTCTCAAAACTCGGTCAGATGCTCTTGAGACAATTCCTCCTCTTCTTGTATAAATAATTTTCCAGAGGCTGCTCGACTCCTCAACCCAGAGGCAGACCCAGACAACCACATTGTCCTCTAAAACTATTATCCCCAGCTTACATTAATTAGTCCAAGGGCAGACACTACACTCAAGGAAGACAGATGAAGTCCCCTTATTAATGGCAAGATTTGGAGTTGTTGATAATGAAGTCAAGTTAATGAAGCATATCAAAAGGAAGAGTCATAAACTACTGTTGAAGAAATTCAGCCAATTTGGCTCTTGAACTTTGTTCTTTCTTTTTTGGATCCTGATAAACATGGCCATGTCATTCCCATGCATGCCTTCTTTGATGAAAATATCTAGAGCCATCGATAATTCCCAGCCAAAAGACTTAATTGTGGTGGTATTATGTTCCCCAAAATATTGTGCACCCTAATAAACTTATCTGGGGTCAGAGAACAAAACAGCCACTAGATAGAGGCCAGAAAATGGTGGCACACACACCTTTAATCCTAGCATTCCAGAGGCGGAGATCCATCTGGATCTCTGTGAGTTCAAAGCCACACTGGAAACAGCCAGGTGTGGTAACACACACCTTTAATCCCAGGAAGTGATGGCAGGAGGCAGAAAGGTATTTAAGGCATGAGGACGAGGAACTAGAGCTTAGTTAAGCTTTCAGGCTTCTGAGAAGCAGTTCAGCTGAGATCCATTTGGATAAGGACACAGAGGCTTCCAGTCTGAGGAAACAGGATCAGCTGAGGAACTGGCAAAGTGAGATGGCTGTGGCTTGTTCTGCTTCTCTGATCTTCCAGCATTCACCCCAATACCCGGCTCCGGGTTTGTTTTTATTGATAAGACCTTCTAACAATTCGTGCTACACTTAGTACAACTTATATAGATGGGAATGGATTTATGTGTGTGTCAATAAACAGTACAGCTATTTTTATTTGTTTGTTTGTTTTCATGTGTCATTTGATACAATGAAAGCTCTGTGAAGACAGGAAAGTAACTTATTGTCTGGCATTATTTTTGAAGCACTAAATGGTTGTTGAATGAATGAATGAATATTATGGAAATATGGGACAGTGATAGCTCTTTGGAAGGTTCCTGGGAAAGAATGAGACTTCATGTTGTCTGTTAGAAGAATTAAGGGAACAATGTGGGTTTGGATTTAATGATGGTGAGTAACACTTTGAATTGAAATTTTTCATTAACTCAATTATCAGTTAGACATTGAATTCACTATCTGGGAAACATCCCAAAGGCAGAAAGTCAAGTAGGTAAACCCTGTAGACCGTGGCATAACAAGAATGGCTGAAGGAGTTGGCTTACTGAGTCAGGAAAGGTCTCTAAATTTAGGCAGGACAGAAGCAGGAGACGGTAGCTCTGGGAAGCAGTTGTGTCTTAGTTTGGTTTCTACTGTTGTGATAAGACACCATGATCAAAAGCAACTTGTGGAGGAAATGGTTTCTTTCAGCTTACAACTTTCAGGTCACATTCCATCAGGGCGGGAACTCAAGACAGGAATCTGGAGGCAAGAACTGATGGAGAGACCATGGAGGAATGCTGCTTACTGGCTTGTTCTTCATGGCTTGCTCAGACTATTTCTTCTATAACCAAGGACCACTTGTAGGGGGTAGAAGGAAGCTGTACTGACCCTGGTGAGCTGGGCCCTCCCACGTCAATCACTAAGAAAATGCACGACACTTCTGCTGCAGGTAAACCTGTAGAGGCATGTTCTCAGTTGAGGTCCTCTTCCTGGACAACTCTAGCTTGTGTCAAGTTGACAAAAGAAACCTAACCAGGACAAGTTGTGACTGACCACAGGAATAGTGAAAGGACAGCCAGGATTTCCTATGGCCTCTAACGGTGCTAATGTGGGGTGGCCAGAGCAGCCATGATGGCCACTTGTAGCAGGGAGAAATGCTTAGAGGTGTATTGGGGTAAAGGGATAAGAGAAATGCCGTTTCTTGTCTAAACCAATCCCATATACTAGGAAAATGAGGGAAAAGGCCTGTGGGTTGAAATTTTGGCATCTAAATTGGTTCTAAAGCCGTGAAGCTCCCAGAATGCCATTGTTTTCCAGTCCTAGCCCTTGCGTGGCTGGCATCACAAGGGCTATTGTACTATTCTGCCTGCAAGGTAGTTTAGTAAAAAGCAGCCTCCTTCAGAACGTGGGCTTTTAATTTATCAATAAATGTGTTTATTTGTGATTTTATGTTTTTGGTAGAAAGTGAACTTGTTAGATAGATAACTTAGTCTGATGTGTGAAATTTGAGTTTGAGAATGGGGCTTTGTAATTCTACGTGTTAGCTATCTGTTTTCTAATTGCCCCAAAATGTGCAATGACTTTGCCTTCAAATATGTCTCAATAAGAGGCTAATTCTGGGTACAAGCCGTCTCTGGACTATGGAATGATATCCAACTAAGAGTCAAGGACCAAAGCCAGAGTTCCCAGCAGTCACAGGCCAGCAAGCCTCCAGCCTGGTGACTCAGCTCACTCTTCTGAGGAAGGTTTCAGCTCTATCAGTTTGAGCTTGCCCAGTCCTGTTGGAAAACCCTCTGCCGAGGTACAGGTGTTAGTGTAGAGGTGAGGTGCTTTTGTTTAGTTGTGGGCCCAAAGCCACTAAATCTGTTTTCGTAAGAATTTTATTCAAGATTTCTCTTTTTTTTTTTTTTTTTTTTGTTTTTGTTTTTGTTTTTGTTTTTTCGAGACAGGGTTTCTCTGTGTAGCTTTGCGCCTTTCCTGGAACTCACTTGGTAGCCCAGGCTGGCCTCGAACTCACAGAGATCCGCCTGCCTCTGCCTCCCGAGTGCTGGGATTAAAGGCGTGCGCCACCACCGCCCGGCTTCAAGATTTCTCTTAATAAAGACAGCCGTATCTGTAAGTTTTTTGAGCAGCTCTTTAATCTAGCTAGCTGAGGAGAAATGTTTCAGCCTACAAAAAATTGGTCGAGCTCCTTTATGCTCTAATCAGGCCTTGTTCTCACTGTCCCTGTTCATCAGGGGGTGGCCAGTTCCTCAGCCTCTCCATGCTTCACTTTTCTATTCTACGAGATGGTGATAACAAACATTGGTTAAAAGTTGACAACAACAACACAGTGAGCAATTGACATATCACCACTACAACTGTCTTGAACGCTATTGGATAGTATAATCGTATACTGTAAATCTGGATTTCTTGGTACTGCAGATTTTCATCACTGCTATCCATCCCACATACACGGTGTTCCCACTGACATGGGATGCATTCCCTGCACCTGCCTTTGCATGGTCATGAGAATGCTTTTGAAGCAACACCATGCAATTTCCAAGCCTTGGTCATGAAAGAACACACGGCTCCCCTTGTCTGCTGAACCCCCGAGCTGCTGTGCAGGAAGCACTGGGGTGGCCATGCTGGTGAGGTTACTGGAACTCTCCTGATGACTGTCCCAGCAGAGTTCATGTGGGAAGTGGATCCTGAAACCCCCATCCCAACTCCCGCCCTTCTTTGCTTGAACCCACAACTTTGTAAGACACTCCTCAGCTATTAGTGTCCTCTCAGTTGAGTTTCCAGTAATTTCTGGGTCTCTGTCTACACTACTAATCTCAGCTATTATGAACTATATGAATGGATGCACTGTTTTACTACTAAATTTGGAGCATTTTTCTGGAGAACAGTGGAGAACATTTGAAAACTAATGATCGTGGGGCAATAATGAGATTAAAGGGAAAATTTCAGTATATCAGAGCACCAGGACAAACCTTTATATGTATGCACACTTCTCAATGCATGTGCATTTGGTAATAATTGCAGCTTATTTTCTGTCTAAGCTAAATGGTCTGTCTAAGCCAAATCTGAAAAGCCCAAAGCACACAGTGCCACATGACCTGAGAGGCCTTTCTCAGAAACACACCAGCTCACACCGTCAGAGTTCTCTTACTTCTGTGCTCCAGAGAACTGAGTGGAAATGAAAGCACTTGGTTTAAAGAGAACTCTTATTGCATTTAATCTTATCAGACCAACAATAAAGAGAAATTCCTGAAATCAGAAAGCCACAAGTATTCTAGCACATGCAGTTGCCCGTTCAGTAATATTCTGACTTCCAAATGTGAACACACAGACCTTCTTGCTATGAAAGCTAGAAGATAAACAATGCCCACTGAGTTACACATGAAGAAACAGAGGCTGAATGAAACATGACAGGCTCACCATGATGGACGACTGCATGCCTCTTACCCAACATTGAGAATTCTCTACTGTATAGTCCTTTCTTTCAATGTAGAATTAGATGTGAGAACGAAGACAGAGTACCTAAAGGTCTGCCCTCGGCAAATACTGTTCCCGGGAAAACTCTATATTGAACTTACTGTTTTATCTCCTTACAGACACACTCTCTCAAGCTGAGATTGACTCAGTATGGTAGGCTGGTTGTTACCATGGTCATGTGTAATGGCCTTCTGACTCTGCCCTTACCGTCTTGCTATCATTATACTAAAGATTCAAATGACTGTCTCAGAGCTATGTTCTTAGAAGAATTTTTTATTTCCTAATGAGCTTTTTGAAATTAGGCTCCAAAGGCCACGGAATGCATTGGTTTCCTTGGTATGCAGCTGCGGTCAGTGCATGTGATAACATTTGAATCCTTGTTCTAGCTTCCGAAGCTGCAGGTCTCCACCTTGAGTGAGGGTGGCCATCCTACAACAGACTTGGGAAGACAAAGTCAGGCTCTTAGGAACCCTCTCATGGGAGAGTTTCCTTTTTCATTCTCTACTTCTACCCTTTTTAGTACTAAGAAATCTTTACTGTCTCGTAAAGCACAGATAGGCCAGTGCTTTCCTCATAGCGGCCAAAGATCTTTCATATCTGAAATGCAAATGTCTAGCTACACACCCCCTTCACTTTTAATCATAATTCAATCATAAGATGTCAAGAATTTGCACCAACATTGTAGAAAATGGATTAACTTCCTGTTTACCTTGAGCAAGACAAAGCAAGAAACTACAAATCAAGAAGCAGTAAACAATTCATTGGACTACGATTTTTAAAAAAATGTACAAAATTATTTACCCAATAAACTACTAATAGAAGCCAAGTGGTCCAGAGGGAGAGCAGAATGTTCGTTCACAGAAGCACATGTTTTCCTTGTTCTCTTATTTTCTTTCTGTACCAAATGATTGCAAACCCAGCTCCCCACGTCTTAACCACCCAGACAGGCCTCTTCAAGCATGCTAGGCATGAGGTTTTAATTTATAAGCTCTCATCTGCATTTCTAGGCTGGAGCCTCACCAAAGACTACAGTATAAATCTAGGAGAAATGCTGGATGTCGTGGGGGAAGTTTTGTCATTTAGTACACACTGTTTCTAGTTGTACAGTGACAGCTGACTTAAGTGGGAGGAGGAGCGAGCAGCCGCTTCAGAGTTGCTCCTTTTCAGAATGGCGACACGCACTGAGCAAAAATCTTACTTGATAGCTTTATCTCTGAATGCCAAGAAAATCTGAAGTAATTATGGATTTACTTTGTTGGTGAAAATTCAGTGTGATTTTTACCCTTTCATATTTCATATTTCTATCTTAAAATGTCCTGTGATGCTCGTGTGAAACGATTCACACTTAGACCAAACGTACATACCATCTAAACTGATGATCTTGCCATATTTAAAATATAAATAGTAATAAGTTATGGAAGACTTAAATGATAAGTTGGTTTAAGATCTTACTATGAATCAACTATGAGTATGCTATGAGGTAAAAGTTATGACAATCTCCTTTGTTTTATCTTGATTTTATTAGTGGGTGTCAGTGCGATATTTCAGTGCATGTAGTGTGCACTGACTGATCGAAGCCAGGCATCTTTTTCTGCCTTCCCCTTCATTTCCTAGCCTTAATATTCTCTACTCTACATTTAGGTAAAGTTTGTTTATTTGTTTGTTTGTTTAGTTAGTGAATTTTAACTTCCACATATGAGAAAGATCATACTGTACCTAAAAATCTCTTTTACTAAGTTGTTTTAGGGAAAACTGTGTGTGTATTTATGTTTAAAGAAGGGAATTTTCGAAGAGAGTTATAAACTGAAGTTCTGAGTGTGAATGAATGCAAGAAGCATCTTAATCAATGTTAAAAATGCTGTGTAAAGATGAAAATAGAAGAGATGGTTATTTTTAGAAATGCTGCAAAAATGTACAGATGTTTTGGGGTTGAGGAGATGACTCAGTACAGTGCTTGCCATACAAGCGTGACGTCTAGAGTTTGGATCCTGGTATCCACACAAAAAACCAGCTTGGCGGCGTGTGTTTGTAATAGACATGTGTCTGTAATGTAGACATGGGGTTCTCTAGTGCTCACTATCCATCTAGTCTGGATGAATCATTATGCT
Organism: Peromyscus eremicus; assembly: GCF_949786415.1. NCBI lineage: Eukaryota > Metazoa > Chordata > Mammalia > Rodentia > Cricetidae > Peromyscus > Peromyscus eremicus. The sequence goes on from NC_081418.1 coordinate 15,810,888, forward strand.
CCAGGTAGAGTGAGAGTTCCTGCCTCAAAAACCCAAGGAGAATAGTGATGAAAGAGGAGAGCCAGCATCAACATCTGGCTTCCACTTGCATGTGCACACATGTGTGCATATATGTATACATATATAATACTTTGAACACACACATACATACATACACACACACATACACATATACACACACACACTGTCCACACAGAATAGAGATGTTTTAGTAGATAATTATTCGCTTATGCAGCTGGGTGTATTGGCACATGTCTGTTATCCCAATACTTAGAAGGTTGAAACAGGTGGATCATGAGTTTGAGGTCAGTCTGGGCTATATAGAAAAATCTCAAAATAAAAATCAAGTTCCAAAATAAAACAACAACAAAAGGCAAAAGGGTCATATGCAGAAATTTCTGGGGTTGGAAATCAATAGGAAATTAGATGGAAATCTATAGTAAGAGGTCAAATACACTTAAGCTTAGTCTATCTCTTGAAAGATAGTGGAGAGGACTCCTATGTGCTGCTACCCCAAAGAGAGGAGAGCATCCAGTGAGCTCCTTTACACTGTCACTCCTTAACCAATCAGCATGCTCATCTAGGGCTCCAAAGCACAAAGGAGTACGTTTTCTCCTTCTTCTCCTGACACACCTGCATGATCCAGAAGTAAGAGTCTAAGCTGATACAACTTTATAATACATAGGCCCACTCCAGCTTTTCTCAAACAGTGTTTTAGAGAGTGTTAATGTTAAGCAGAATATTGATATGATCCCTTTCTCTCTCTCTCTCTCTCTCTCTCTTCTCTCTCTCTCTCTCTCTCTCTCTCTCTCTCTCTCTCTCTTCTTCTCTCTTTCTCTCTCTCTCTCTCTCTCTTCTCTCTCTCTCTCTCTCTCTCTCTCTCTCTCTCTCTCTCTCTCTCTCTCTGTGTAAAATGCTGAATAGGACAAAGTTTAAAGTGATATTTATTTATTTATTTATTTACTTTAGCATGTCTCAAAGACTTTAGACTACATAAGTCTCCCATAAGGACATAGAGTATATTTTTTTTTCAAATTTCTTTGAACAAACTTACTTTACAGAACACCCTTAGGAAGGATCATGTATTACACAGAAGACAATTTAGAAAGTGTTGGTCTAACTCAACAGTGAATCTGTGTTTCACCTCACATGTATCCCAGTATGGGAAACTATGTTAAAGACTAAAGAGTCACCATGATCCTCACCTAGAAACTGTGTTTTCTTCTGTGATGTTTTAGGAGTGGGTATATTCTCAGATTGCAATCAGTGGAAAACTATGACTTTGGTCAGACTCAAGGCCTACTCTGGTGCTTACTGTCATTGGGAATTTAGAATTGTTAAGTACTATGAGACTTAGCTTTACCTGTTAAAGGGGATTTAATAATTAATATCCATAAAAAAAACACAGTTCAAGCAACACAATGTAGGTGAAGCAATGTCAAGAAAGTATCCAAGGTACAGTCTCAAAAGGATAGTCTTAATCCATGATAGAATTTCTGTTATTCAACGGAGGCCATCCAAGTCTGTCATCCAAAAGTAACAAGAAAACAAATCCTTAAACCTGAGTCCCTCGGCTTGTACTTGAAGCATCTAACTCTTGAGCCCCTATAGGGAACAGCAACTGACATTAGATTGCTACCCCTAGTAACTAACCATCTACATTCAATTGGCATAATCAGTTTGAGAATCTTCATGCTATTTAAGAAAGATCTGCTAAAATCAGATCTTTGAAATTTAAAAAGAAATGCATCTGATTCTGATGCCTGCCAAAGCAATATTAAGGAGGAATCAGATGATATTTATTAGGTTATATTGGAGCAACTGAAATGTTTTATTACCAAGTCCATAACAGTTCATACTCACTTAGTAATTTCTTGTTTTTGTTTTTTGTTTTTTGAGACAGGGTTTCTATGTGTAGCTTTGTGCCTTTCCTGGAACTCACTCTGTAGCCCAGGCTGGCCTTGAACTCACAGAGATCCGCTTGCCTCTTCATTTAGTAATTTTTAATCTGTGGATCTCAAAGCTTTCCACGTGCCCAGAAAATAATGTTTTAAATACAGTACTCAAATTTCTCTTCTGATTTTTTTCTTTATTTATGCCTGCATCACCAGCCCGATGGACTTCTTCTATAATATGAGTTGGTGCTGGTAGCCATGGTACACCATGTATTGATTGTTTGCTTTCAAAAACTTACCTTTTTTTTTTAAACTTTAGTAGCTACTTCCGTGTTACATCTGCTTAGTACATGAAACCTATTGGCACAACAAATAAACAGACTTAATGGACTTAACATTGAAAGACAGCTCTCAGAAAATGATTTCTTTTAGAAATTTTGCATAGTCTTTTCTATGTGATCTTTTTAGAGAAATAATCTATTTAAAAAATTGACTTTAAAAACAATACCAAGAATTATAGTTACTTGAAAGACTGAAGAAACAGGTGAAAACCAAGCCAAACAAGCCATTAACCTGAAGCATACACATCCCTTAAATCTGGACCCAGTGTTCCTAATTGTAAACTGGAGGAAAACCTAGTTTTTAGATGACATCTTTGGCAGCCTGTGGTTCCATGATATGATAGGAATGGCCTGTTTTCCCTGTAGATGGGGACCCTGGCTGCTGTTCTCAGCCTCCTTTCTAGTTAATCTCACCGCTAGGTAGGAGATGAAAATTCAGGAATTTCATCAGAACAACTTTGGAAACCGAGCTGTTTCTCACTCTGCGAAACAGAACCAAGTCCTCTGCACTATTTTGTGCTTTGCCTTATTCCTTTGAGGAGAAAGCGAGGCTGTAGGGTGATGGTGGTGGGAAACACTTAATTTGTTTTTTCCATTTATTTATTTATTTATATGAAGAAAATTTTTTATTCATTTTACATACCAACCACAGATCCCCCTCTCATTCCCCCACCACACCAACCCACTCATCCCCTCCTCTGAAAACGTAAGGCCTCCCGCCCATGGGGAGTCAGCAAAGTCTGGTACATTTAGTTGAGGCAGGTCCAAGCCCCTCCCTCCTGCGTGAAGGCTGTTCCAGGTGTCCCACCATAGGTAATGGGCCCCCCAAAAAAAATAAAAAAAAAACCAAAAAATAAAAAAAACAAAGCCAGCTCATGCACCAGGGATAGATCCTGATCCCATTATGAACTTTAGACCAACAGCTGTGAAGCTTGCACGGGACTGAACTAGGCCCTCAGCAAAAGCTAGACAGTTATGTAGCTTGGTCTGTTTAAGGAAATGCTTAATTTATATGATGCTTCTCGGTAGCTAATGTATTTGAATACATTCACCTCTCACCTAGCACAGTCAGCTAAAGAACCTTAAGAGGACGAAACACAAGACAGCTACGTCTTTATAAGGGATGTCTAAGAGAAGGGAGATGGCTTAGTAAAGCCCCTGAGAGTGGGGTTAGCAGAGATGAGTGATATCAGAGCAGAAGGGTAGAGAAACAGTCCCTGCGAGCCTATGGATCAGGAAGCTCTTAGGAAGGTGAAATGAACAGTGAATATGAGTGTTCAAAGGGCCGCAGAGAGAACCTATGCTCCCTCACCTCCTTCTCACTATCAAAATGTGCCATGAGTTACATTCAGCACTTTCTGACCCCACAACACCTGTTACCTGAGTGTGTGCTTAGTACCTGTTGCTCTTAAAAAATGCTAGGAATTAAAAAAATACCTTTTTCCCTTCAAAAATACTTGAAACACACCAGACATAGAGACATAGTGGTTTGTACCTATGATCCAAGCTTCTTGGAAGGCTGAAGCAAGGGGATAGTAAGTTTCATGAGAGCGTCCATGCAAAGACCCAAAACGAACTTTAAAGTGACTATTACAGTTTCTATGAACATTTAAAAAATAATGACAGTAAATCTATGAGACAAATGGATGCCGCTCTGATTTAACAGGTAAAGACATGGCTGCAGGCTCCCTCAGACACCAACATAGTGACAGACTTCCCAGTGCCTGTTAGTACGTAGACAAGTCTCATCTTGAGTGGTGATCTGTATGTGTAGAGGAATGTTCATGTTTCCTCATGACAGCTTGAGCCCTGGTCCTCTGTCAGTCAGCCTGGAACCACTTCCTGCTTCTGTGGGGGGAAAGCCTCCTGCAGTAGCTCCCTATTGTTTGAACACTTTGGCTCCTGCTAGTATATTCGGGCTAAAGAGCCCTTTCTTTCCCCTCATGCCCAGGGCATGCACACTCTCCTTTCCTGCCCTTCAGAAACTTAAGCAGTTTGGAGTTTCTGTCTTCTGCATTTGGCATTGTCTCTCCTTAGGACCCTCCCACTCCTTGTCGCCTGTGTTAGTTGGCCATTTGTCTCCTGTGTGCCCTTTTGATCGTGGGTGGACACTGTCACCACCGGTTGACATTCCTGTGCCCACTGTACTATGCCCTCCTTTAAGATGCACCGGGGCTTCATATGCGTCCCCTACCTCCTGAGGCAGTGCTCACTGTATAATGGCTCTCTGGTAAGTTATCTACTGAACGAATGAATATGTAAACGATAGAAAACAATCAGGGAATGTCTCTCGAGATAAGGCTAATCAGAAGGAGAAAATCTCGATAGAATTAGTAAAACACAATGACACTTTATTGATAAATCTGAGTCACACAAGTTCTTTAAAATAATCTTTCAAGAAAAACAAGCCAGTGTATCTACTGAGACAGATTGTCTCTTTTCTGAAGTTAGGGAGTGTGGTTGGCCCTTTGCTTTCAGACTCGATTTGGGGAGTGTGTTTCGGATTTCAAACTAATACCATCAGCTATGAGCACCTCCACTGAGGAACTTAAATATCGTACTGGGCAGTGTCCGGAGTTCAAAAGGGGGGCCCTAAGGGTTTGGGATTGCCCCTCTGTCTGGCTGTACAGCTCCTCGGTCTGACACTGGGCACCCAGCCCTTTGCTCTATCAGCTAATGGACAGCTAGCTTTCCTTTGCTTCTGCTTCTGAGTCCATTAAAAAGAAGGGGTAAAGTATGCCTACAGGAACCACACTACGCATCCGAGCTTACATTTTCCATCCCACCAAACTTTGTGTTCTGTTGTTTTCATTTGACAGTGATCCAGGGAAATGGCGCGTCCAAAAGCCCGCCCAGCCCAGCCTACAAGCTCCAAGGTTTATTGGAGTCATATTTTAAACAAAACCTCGACAGACTTAGACTCAAAGGAAACCCGACTCTCAAGTCAGGGCCATGCATTCAGAACCAGCGCTCAAAGTAGCTGTTTGCGACCAGAGTCAAGGGTAGGATTTTTAACACATGAAAGTAGATAAAAAGCAAAGCAGAGCTAAATCCCGCGGCCCGCCGACTCCTATTCATTATCTCCAGCAGCATATGGGACCATTCTCTTACTTGTCCTCGCCCTTTCTTCCGCAAAAGCAAAAGCAACCAAGCCTGTCCCGCTTCAGAGCTACTCTTTGTGCCTGAGCGGTGCCTCTGCCACCACCACCACCACCACCAGCACTTCCTCCTCCTCCTCCTCGTCCTCCTCCCGCCTGCTGCGGGTTCCAGCTCAGGCTTAGGAGGGAAAAGGCTACCTTTGCGCCGGGAAGCGGGTGCTGAGATTGGGCGACGCTCCCTGAGCCTCCAGCTCCGCGTCGGTTTCAAGGCTCCTCCCTCTCGGTGAAAGACAGACTGCGGGGCGCCTAGAAACCGGTTGGAGGGCGCGCGAGGGAGAGGAGAGGCAGCGAGTTGAGGGATTGACACAAATGGTCAGGCGGCGGCCGAGGAGGAGGAGGCGGAGGCGCAGGGGGGACCCGCCGCGGCGGCGAGGCTGCCGAGAGTTGCCCGCTCCTCTCCCCGGCTGCGGCCACTAGCGCGGCGCCGCGGCCCGAGAGCCACAAGCCCGCCGAGGCCCGGGAAGGAGGGACGCGACCCCGGCGCGCCGGGACCCCTCGCGCTCTCCCTGCCGCCCGCGCTTCATGAACCGCAAGTTTCTGCGGCGGCGGCGGCGGCTGCGGGACTCAGAGCAGAATCCCGGGGAGCGGGCGGAGCGCGACCGCAGCCCGACGGAGGGCACGGGCGGGGACCAGATCTCCCCGAGCACAGTGGGAGCCGCCACCCGCCGCGCCGCTGCCTGCCCCCGCCGACCGGCGCCGAGGAGGGAGCCCAAAAAGTATGGCTGAGGAGGCGGCGCCTAGCGAGTCCCCGGCCGCCGGCCGGCCGAGCTGGGAACTTTGTGCCGGGGCTCTCCCGGGCCGGCGGGAGGCGGTGGGGCGCGGGGACACGACCGGCCCCCGCCGCCCCCGGGCTGACCCCCGGCGCTGGCCTAGAGGGCTGCTGCTGCTGCTGCTGCTGCTGTGGCTGCTGGAGGCTCCGCTGCTGTTGGGGGTCCGAGCGCAGGCGGCGGGCCAGGTACCCGGGCCGGGCCAGCAAGCCCCGCCGCCGCCCCAGCAGCAGCAGAGCGGGCAGCAGTACAACGGCGAACGGGGCATCTCCATCCCGGACCACGGCTACTGCCAGCCCATATCCATCCCTCTGTGCACGGACATCGCGTACAACCAGACCATCATGCCCAACCTGCTGGGCCACACGAATCAGGAGGACGCGGGCCTGGAGGTGCACCAGTTCTACCCGCTGGTGAAGGTGCAGTGCTCCGCCGAGCTCAAGTTCTTCCTGTGCTCCATGTATGCGCCTGTGTGCACCGTGCTGGAGCAGGCGCTGCCGCCCTGCCGCTCCCTGTGCGAGCGCGCACGCCAGGGTTGCGAGGCGCTCATGAACAAGTTCGGCTTCCAGTGGCCAGACACGCTCAAGTGCGAGAAGTTCCCGGTGCATGGCGCAGGAGAGCTGTGCGTGGGCCAGAACACGTCCGACAAAGGTACCCCGACTCCCTCCTTGCTGCCGGAGTTCTGGACCAGTAATCCGCAGCACGGTGGCGGTTATCGCGGCGGCTACCCGGGGGGTGCCGGCCCGGTGGAGCGGGGCAAGTTCTCCTGCCCGCGCGCACTCAGGGTGCCCTCCTACCTCAACTACCACTTTCTAGGGGAGAAGGACTGCGGCGCGCCCTGCGAACCCACTAAGGTATACGGGCTCATGTACTTTGGGCCGGAGGAGCTGCGCTTCTCGCGCACCTGGATTGGCATCTGGTCCGTGCTGTGCTGCGCCTCCACGCTCTTCACGGTACTCACGTACCTGGTGGACATGCGGCGCTTTAGCTACCCGGAACGGCCCATCATTTTCCTGTCCGGCTGTTACACAGCGGTGGCCGTGGCCTACATCGCCGGCTTTCTGCTGGAGGACCGGGTGGTGTGTAACGACAAGTTTGCAGAGGACGGGGCGCGCACGGTGGCGCAGGGCACTAAGAAGGAGGGCTGCACCATCCTCTTTATGATGCTCTACTTCTTCAGCATGGCCAGCTCCATCTGGTGGGTGATCCTGTCCCTCACCTGGTTCCTGGCAGCCGGCATGAAGTGGGGCCACGAAGCCATCGAGGCCAACTCACAGTATTTTCACCTAGCCGCCTGGGCTGTGCCAGCCATCAAAACTATAACCATCCTGGCGTTGGGGCAGGTGGACGGCGATGTACTGAGTGGAGTGTGTTTTGTAGGGCTTAACAACGTGGACGCGCTGCGTGGCTTTGTGCTGGCGCCGCTCTTCGTCTATCTGTTCATCGGCACCTCTTTCCTGCTGGCCGGTTTCGTGTCGCTCTTCCGCATCCGCACCATCATGAAGCACGATGGCACCAAGACCGAGAAGCTGGAGAAGCTCATGGTGCGCATCGGAGTCTTCAGCGTGCTCTACACCGTGCCGGCCACCATCGTCATCGCCTGCTACTTCTACGAGCAGGCCTTCCGGGACCAGTGGGAACGCAGCTGGGTGGCCCAGAGCTGCAAGAGTTATGCTATCCCCTGCCCTCACCTCCAGGGCGGTGGAGGCGTCCCACCACACCCGCCCATGACTCCCGACTTTACTGTCTTCATGATCAAGTATCTCATGACGCTGATCGTGGGCATCACGTCGGGCTTCTGGATCTGGTCTGGCAAGACACTGAACTCCTGGAGGAAGTTCTACACGAGGCTTACCAACAGCAAACAGGGGGAGACTACCGTCTGAGACCCGAACTCTGCCTTCCCAGCTTCTTGGTCGGATCCCAGCCCTGGCCCCGAAAGCTGGCCCCAAGGAACTCCTGCCAAGCCTCACCACTCCGGGCTTCCTTGCTAGACACTCAACTTTTGCAGGCTCCTTTCAACAAACAGCACAGCTCCTGCAAAAGCTTCCGTCCCAGGGGTAAAGGAAAGAGAGGGCCCAACTGCCAGAGGGGTGTGTGTGGACCTATCTCTCTAGCCCTAGCTCTGATACCAGGACTGTACGCTTTTATGATTGTAAATAGCCTGTGTAAGATTTTTGTAAGTATATTTGTATTTAAAGACTACCGAACAACGCGAATTTTTTTTCTTTTTAAGAATGTTTAATTATTTAGGGCGGTTTAAGCGTTTGAAGCTTTTCTCACTTGCCTTTTTCGGAAGACTGCAGAGGAGGTAACACAGAGCACACTTGCTGAGTGCTCTGCCCTGTGCCCTTAGCCCAGTCGTGGGAGCATGGGCCTGGCTATCGCACTGCGGGCTGTGACATGGGTTGCCTCTCCAGGGTCATTTCCCACTGCTTCCTTCAGCTTCCCCCCACCTCCCCGCCCCTTGCTTGCGTGGAAACTTTTAAGGTGCAGAACTCCACAAAGTTTCCCCGCTCCCGAGGTGGGCCCCGCCCATCCCAGTCCCCTCCCCCTTTCAGAGGCAGAGTGCGAGGCTTGTCCCTGTGACTTCCCGATGCTGATGAACCACCTTCCAGCTTCATAGAGGCCCGCAGGGTGATCACTGCCCATTGACCCAACCTCCCTCTACCCTGATGTTCCCCGCCCAGATGTTCCTACCTAAATTGGTCAGAGAGTAAGTGCGGTAACCAATGCCTAACTTTGGAAAGGCTGACTTTTATGGGTGAGCTCTTTTACTTTAGTGACTAAAACCTGCTATGGGTTTGGCCATTAGTGAGACTGTGGAAGAGCTTTGTGTGGGTTGGAAGAAACGGAAGAAGGAGATTATAAAGTGTTCTAATTACATTTTGATGGCTGGCAACCTGCTCCCCACCCCACCCCCCTCCTGTGAGGCTGCCTGCTTTTAGATTTTTATCCTATGAAATGGAGACTTTGAGGTCGCCTGGAAAGCTTAGTGAAGGAGCCGATCTTTGCTTTCCTTAACAGGATAGCAGAGCATACAGAAAATATGAAAAACTGAAGGAGATCTCAGTGGAGTGGACTTCCTCAAAATGAAATGCTGTTTCCTGGTTTTAATCAAATTATAATTAGACTTATATCAACTTTCCAACGGAGAAGTTGTACACTATGAACACATTATGATTACTCAGCAACACATTCTGAGGGAGGAACCATCCACACCCCCAGGAGTAGCCTGGTATACTTCAGAAGGCACAGGAGGTAAACTAATAGATGGGTGAGAGAAACAAATACAATCCGGGCATGCATGCTGAATCGGAAGTGTGTACATTCCCACTGCATCCTACCGTGTGTGCTCCTGTTTGGATTTACGGCAGTGTGTCAAGTGTAAATCTCTCAAAGCCATTTACAAACATTCACTTTAGTTCTCTATGAAGAGGAGAAAAGCAATCCTCCTGATTGTAGTGTTTAAACTTTTAAGAGTTTATCAAAAATGCCGGCACCTAAGACCTAAATTTATCTATAGCTGTCATTTCCAAAAATGACATTGGTTTTTGAATTTGGTATGCATTTATTCTGTTCATTTATCACAAAACCATTTATATTTATAGAGGAATAGAAGTTTATATATATAAAATGCCATATTTTTAATTTCGCAAATAAAAAAGTGAAAGTTTTGTACGAAATTACGTTGTTTTGTGCCTGAAAATAATAGACCTATCTGAACTGTCTTCTCAGTTTATAATGCCTCACAACCAGCCCCACAATATCAAAGCCTAAAGAACGGAAGAGAAAGTCGAGTCCAAAGAATACTCAGTCTGCCTTCCTTCTGAGTGGCATCTATGAAGTCCCACGCAAAGGCTGTTTTCTTCACAGCAGAGAACAGAAGGCTTCAATGTTGTTTTGAATAATAATAGTATCAAACGATATTATTATTAAAAGATAACTCTAATTTTTAACATTGAAGCTTTTTCCCCCCAAGGGCTGCATTTACATGACTTTTATTATGTGGAGGTTTATCATTCAGTCTTCGCCTTTGTGATGTTCTATGAGGTATTGTCTTATCTTACCATTACCTTGCACATTCCAAAAACATAAACAGGCAATCCGTAAGCGGCCACTGACTCGGTTCGTAAGCATCTTAAGACAGCAGTAGACTATGGAAGTCTTTTTTGTTTGCATCTGAAGACTGCATTTTCATATTGTTCAAAGAGCCTTTCCCTGAGGAATTTCCTAGTTGACCTACTCATCCTCAGAATTTACGTGTATGTGTATGTATGTACCTGTACACATACATGTGACTATATACACATTAAATTTTAAAATAGAAATACACAATTTATATTTTATAATATGGAAATGGTATGAGAAAGGAACACTACTGGAAAACTTCAAGTATCTGGAGATTAAAAATACCTTTACTATATTTTCCCATTACTTTTAAAAATAAAAGGACAAAGGGCTAAGAGAAGACCATCAATAGAGTAGAATGACCTTCATGGTTGTCAGAAAATTGTGTTGTAAGTCTTAATTCATTTTAAGACATTTAAGTTTTAATTTAATAGAAAACATATCATTTTAATTAGCAAGAAACAATATTTTCATTTTTTTGCAGTAATTGAAAAGGTGGTATTTGAGAAGCTTTTATATATAGATATACATGAAAAACAATAATTCTGTAACTGAATTAGAACATGTCTCATTAGGTAATTATGTAACTTCTGGGAGAAAATTTCAAAACAATTCATTAATTTTTGTCCTAGGATTAAATGTCAAAACCAGTCTTATTGTGGGTGTCCTTAAAATGCTGCAGATGTGAACCTGACACAGAAAGGTTTGAGATTCTGTAGTCAAACGTTCAAACAGTATTTTAAGTCACTGTCAGGCTTTGTTTTTGGAAAGTAATTTATTTTAAGGCATAGGAGATACATAAAACCAGGGCGGTTTTTGTTTGATTTGGCTTGGCTTTGCTTCATTCAGTATTGATGGCAAAATAGAACTTACCTGGGAAACCATAAAGCCACTGATGATATGATCCCATTAGAATGCTGTTTCCATGACAAACCCTATTTTCAAATGATTTGATTTGCTTGGATGTGTGTGTGTGTGTGTGTGTGTGTGTGTGTGTGTGTGTGTGTGTGTGTATAAGCCAGCTTTCTGTTGGAGTCAACCCCCCCCCACACACAGTGTACTTGATTTAGCTTTTACAGTAAATGTGATTGTAACATGAAAACCCCCTGACGCTCCTATTATTTTTTTTCACTGAAATTTTATTTTGGTGAAAAGAATTTATTTAGGAGACAAAGAATTGTATTTTTCGTCTCAGAGGCTGGAGTACCAAGCATATGCAAAGGAAGCAGAGGCTCCATTTCAGCTGTTCTGCAATGGTCTCCTGTTAGCCTCAGTTTAGAGCCCTGGTCCTTTTGTCTCCACTGGGAGCACTGAAGCCTTCTGCCATACATACATGATTATTAAAGAGCCAGCATTTAACTAGGAAAGGAGGGTGGCATGACATTGAAACCCTCGATATATTTCAGATAATGATTTTATTTTTATGTAACTGCAGTACAAGGAATTAAAAACAAAACAAGATCACTGCATATGTCTACATGAGGACACTAGTGACATTGTCATGGAATACTTTTAAAACACACCAGTCTCAAAGTCTTGCAGGATTGACCTGTGGGAGCAGAAATAAGGCATGGGCTTCATGAGAATTTGACGCTTTGTAACGTTACCTACATTCAAAACCGTTATGTTGAGGCCTTTACATTTGCAATAGTGTCTTAGAAGGGACTTGCCAAACAAGTGTCAGCAACCTCCAAAAAGGGAAAATCACTGAGCTTCCTCGTGGCTCAAAATTTCCTTAAAATTTAGGATTGAGGGGATTGAACATTTCTGTGCACGCAGACCACACTTTTTTTAGCAGACATGTCAAGTTGTAGCAATTATTGCAACAAAGCAGTTTGTTTAGAACCTGACAGTTAAAGCATAATCTCTACAATAATTTGCCTTGAGTTTTTATCAAGGTGGAAAGTGTCTTTCTGCCATTGTAGAGTCAAGTTGCTTTATAATAATTTTGTCTCTAGATCAATATGGGACTTTAATAACAGGTTAAATATGAAGGCTTTCTCACAGAAATCTTTCATGTGATAGATTCAGTAAATTTAAGTAGAATCTGTAACCATGTGAACATATGATGTTTTGTGCATCAAAATTAGTTTTAGATTCTAAAGTTCCTTGAAAAAAATAAGGTGCCACTTCGAATAGAAATGAATTTCTTTAAGATATTCATATTCTAGAGAAACAGTTGAGGGTAGATCTCAAGTAATATTGAGCTTTCTTCATGTTAATATTGGAATACTAATTTGAAAGGAATATGAAGTATTCAACTAGAATTGATTTGCACACATACTTTTTTAAAAAAAGGTGAACTTAACACATGAGAACAATTTTTAAGTTTTAATATTTGTAATATGCATAGTTCATATAACGATCCCAAGAAATTTCATCCACAGTGTAGATTTTCAAAACATGTTCATAGTAATGTAGTGATTAACATCAAAAGACCTGCTGGTGCTGCTTTGAGATAGTTCTTTGTGGCCTGGATTTCTTTTCTTTCCTTTAAGAATACCAAGTATCCATCTAATTTGTAGATATCTCCATGTTTCAGATCTCAGTACCCGTTTGAATTAAATTTTCAGGGAAATAACGGCAGCATCCCCTATGGACAAAAGGTGGTCTTTATTGCCTTTCAAGGTGGCAGCATGTCCTTGCTTACACGCAGCGCTCTGAGATACACTGTGCTCTTGTCCTTGGAAATCCTTGTCTTCACAACTGTAGCCGCAGTACCCAGAAGTCATACAGTCTGGCTGATACCCTTTCCACATGCCATGTGCTATTCCGGTGTTAGGAGTATGTTTTTCTTTAGAAGTAGATGGGACATGGTGGCATATAACTACAACCCCAGCACTTGGAAGGTAGTATTAGGAATATTATAAATTCCAGATCACTCTGGGTTACATAGTGAGACCCTATCTAAATAAAAAACAGTAGCTTTAGAGACTATTCTTGACCTTACATTTCCATCTCTTGATGAATATTTTTAAATGTTAATTTTAATAAAATCCCTGCCAAAAACTTGTAGTTGCTCCAGTAAGATATCCAACCATCCAGGTTCCCTCAGGACAGAGAGGTTCCAGTAGTAAAATCAAAAAAGTTCTGAACAAATGGGTAGTTGAAACTCTGTGTCTAAACTGCCCTCCCATAAAATAAAGTGAAAGTATATGCTGAGTAAACATGAGCAAAGTACAATGGCAATATATAATAAAAATAAATTTTTGCATTTTTAAAAAAAGCTCATATGCTGGTCACAGCATTCAAAGTGTGCCACTGTGACTGTAGTGTTTTGTCACGACCAGATGGAAAGCCAGTGAGTTCAGGCCTTTGTAACATGTCTTCACAGTAAGTGCCAATCAACAGAAGTTGAGTGGAATGAGGAGCTATGATGGAACAAACCACAATAAACACACTGGACAATGAAGAGATGGTATATGGATGCAGGAGTCTAACCAGACACTGAACCTTGGTCTTGCTAGTCATAAGATCTGGTTAAACATCTATTTTTCATGAAAGAATCTCATATGTATTCTATTGGAATGCTTTTTGAAATGTCATTAACATTTAGCCTAGTGTGGGGAACTATTAAGCTTTTGCATGTTTACATTTATTTTATTTTCCTTTATTATAAAAAGCAGTCCATTGGGGTAAGATGACACACTCCAATGGAAATCACTCCAAATGGTTACATACTTCTACACCAATTTACCTGTCTTAACTTTTTCCCTAGAGATATGTAGGTTTAGTACTCATACTTTCCCCAAATTCAAAACCATTTCTGCAAGGAGGAAAAGAGTCAGCTAGGTCTTAGGACTCCACTGTGATTATTGACAGTTGTAGAACACAATGTATGGCTATGCCATCAAGGGGATTCACATTTACACATGAAGCTCTTCAATCAGAATTGGTCCACCCCCACCCCCAATTTTTATTTCAATGTCATCCTTCATGTAATAAATGTCACATAAAATGTCACTGGCTTTGTTGAAATCAGGACACTACTATCACTATTTCTTAATATAACTCAACATAAATGAAGTTAAAAACATGCACGTTGATGTAAGTATTCCAGAACACACACTGGGTTCTATAACTGATTCTCAGCAGGAGACGCTTTGCTGCCAGGAGATGCTGGACAGTATCTGGACACATATTTGATTATCGTGACTGGGAAGGCAAGTGATAGAGCATGTAGTGTGTGGACACCAGAGATACCAATGCACAGAAAAGCACAAGTATCTAATCCACAACCACAAATATCTAATTCAAAGTTTCAAAGAAGAGACTCCTTGCTCCAGATGAATCATTAAAATTGTGAAATATACGTTTTTAAAACAGCAAAATAGTTTACATTTATTTAAAATTTTTGAAAAAAATGTGGATGATGTTGGTATGTCGCAGCACAGTCCTTACTTTTGACATGTAAAAATTTTAAGTTGATGAAAAGCTAGATTATACTGCATGCTAGTCAATGTCTTTCAAACCACCATAATAAAGCACAACCAATTTGGTGCTGTAAACCCTTTTATTTTCACATTCCTGAAGGCTGAGGAGCCCAGCACTGAGGTACTAGTCATCCAGCTCCTGGTGAAGCTTACTCCCACAGCCTTTCCTCAGTGCAGTTAGGTAGAGAGGAGTTTCTTTGCGTTTCTTTTCTTAGAAATATACAATGAAGGCCCCTTCCCATACCTTCACATAGATCTAATTGCTTCTCAGAAAACCTCATCTTCAAATACAACTCTGTTGTAGATTAGGGCTTCAATATGTAAATACAGGAAAACAACAACAAAAACAAAACAAAGCTATTGAGTCCATCACAGTCAATAAAGTAAAACTACTTTATTATTTAAATCTATGTAGGAATATACAATATCACAATTTCAGGAGAAAAATTTCTGAATATTAAAGAGTAATGAAAAGGTTCTCCTATGCTTATATTCTCCATTGGCCTTTTCCTTCATGCATTTCATTTCATTGTGGGAGGTGTGCCAATCAGGAAGCCAGAAAACCTACCTTCTACTTCTTGATTCACTATGTTAAGAGACAATGATCTGAATCATTAAGAGACAATGATCTGAATCATAGAGTCTAAATTTTCAAAAGTGGTGATACTAAAGAAATAACAGATGTGCATACTGTCTTAGTCAGGGTTTCCGATGCTGTGAAGAGACACCATGACCACAGCACCTCTTATAAAGGAAAGACATTTAATTGAGGTAGGCTACATTTTCAGAGGTTTGGTCCATTATCATCATGGTGTGACATGGTGGCCTGCAGGCAGATATAGTGCTAGAGAAGGGCCTGAGATTCCTACAGTTTGACCTGCAGGCAACAGGAAGTGGTCTGGGTCACTGGGAGTGGCTTCAGTATATATGAGACTTCAAAGCCCATCTCTACAATGTCACATGTTCTCCAAGCAGGCCATACCTACTCCAACAAAGCCACACCTCCTAATAGTGTCACTCCCTTTGGGGGCCCTTTTCTTTCAAAGCAGCACACACTATTTTACAAAGAATGAAGAATGAGTGTGAAGCACTGTCCTTTGTGTTCACATGAGTGTGATTAAAGAAGGTAATTGGTCTGTGTAGCTGGAGAGTTTTCTCACTGGGTCCCCCCAACCCCCAGCAGTCCCTTAGCCCACTTATAAAATAAACATACAGATGCTTATATTATTTAAACTGCTTGGCCATTAGCTCAGGCCTATCATTGTCTAGCTCTTACTCTTATATTCAGCCCATTTCTATTAATCTATACTTTGCCACGTGGCTCGTGGCTTACCGGTACCTTACATCTTCCTTGTCCTGGCGGCGGCTGCAGGCAGTCTCCTCTTTCCCTTCCTGTTCCCTCAAGTCTCCTCTCTGTTAGTCCCGCCTATACTTCCTGTATTGGCCAATCAGTGTTTTATTTATTAACACATTTGCCATACAGAACATCTCACAGCAGGTCTGAAGGCTTCTGCTCAGCTACAGCTATTGCCTCTCCTTTGGGGAGAAATGCTCCAGCCACTGAAGGGTGCCTTTGAGTCTTTCTGTAGTTTTCATTGCTCCCTAGCCTCTGACCTACCAACACTCTTGGCTTCTGGACATACCCAGGCAAGTTTCCAGTTTGGAATTTTTCCAAACTCTATTTCAGTTGAAGGTGAGTTGGCCCGGTATCCAACTGTTGCAATATTTTAGTGGAGCTGAACACTACTTAGAAGGAAGAGGTCTCTGTCTTAGACAGCTGATGTGTCAAGATCCTGGTTACATAGGGCTTTGGAACTAGAGATAGTGGAAGGTGGGGGCTGAGAAATATGTTCTAGGTCCAGATGTGGCAAATTCACAGGCAGATATTCTGGGCTGAGCATCCTCACAGCATAGTAAAGGTGACTAAGACTGATTGTTGTCCATTTGTTCATGGGTGAGTTGGGGTAGATACAAAAAGGAGCTTGTGGATGATTATGTCCTGAAGATAGGCAGCTGTGATCATTTGTGATCAAGGGAGATAGAAGGGGTATTGTAAAAACCAGTATCAACAATGCTGTCCTTGAGCTGGTCCTGGTGGGAATGGAATGGAAACACCTCTGAAACAGGGTCATAACCCTTGATTGGAAATACGACTTTCTTTCCTTCTCTTCTTCTTCTTTTAAACCAATTCAATTTCAAGATAATAAGGAATTATAGAGGGGAATTGAATGTCGTCTTGGAAAGAATGTTGGATTTGTAGGATCTGGATTGTATCCCAACCAGTTCTTAGCTTTAGACCTATTTATCTAAAATGTTAATAATAGCAATTTTTTTCTAATTCACATAGCTATTGAGGAGATTACAAAATAAAGTATAAAATGGTACTCTGAGTACTAGAGTCATTACAATCTTAGAATTCTTCTCCACCCTGCATTTTTCTTTCCTCTCTTCTTCACCCTATTCTGCTCTTCTTTTCCCCACATACCTTTGCTCCTTTTATCTTCTTTCTTTCCAGCTTCCCTTCTCTTCTCTCCATCCTCCTTCTATAGCCCACTGTTATCACTGATGGAAACTGAAAAGGCATGATGTAACTTGATGCCATCTATTTTTCCCTACATCACATTTTTGTAAGCTAAGCATGTTTTCTAAGACTTGGTCACACAAAGATTAAGTTAGTGGGCAATCTTAAAGTTCAATGACACAAATAATGCACCATATCAATCAACTAGAGAAATTGCTCTCGCACAGGCACTTCCGCGTATTTATGCATGCTTTGGGATACACTATTTCAACAAAATTTCTCTATGTCTGCTGACAATTCTGACCTAATTGGTAGGTTGCACACTAGGGTAACATAGCGACAGCTCTTTGAGGCCATGCTAAGTCACAACCAGGATGAGAACTATAATTTCCTCTGAGAAACGTGGCTCTCTACTCTGCTGATAACCAGTTGAACAACTTCAAGGGCTCTTTGCTTGTCCTTGTTGACTATACTGCCCAGTGGAACTCATTCATTGGCAGTTATGGATAGTGTTCCTTTGTTGCTGTTGTTTGTTTTCTTTTTTATACAGAAAGAGCAGCTAAGCATCTGGGTATCTCTCTCACCTCCAGGGTCTAGTGTATTAGTTCCCTATTGCTGCTGTATCAAATCACTCTCAATTTGAAATGCCTAAATTTATCGCGTTATCCCCCTACACATTAGAAGACTGACACTGGTTCCCCTGGGCTAAGATTGAGGTGGTGCCTTGTCCCAATTCTTCTTGGAGACTCTAAGGAAGAATTCATTTCATTTTCTAGTTTCTAGGGCCCACTCCAATGGCTCACAGCAATACTCATCTCTCTGGATTCACATTCTCTCTGTGTCTCAGAAATAGGTCAGAAAAAGATGGCAATGTGCTGACGTCAACTGTCTTCCCTCATGGTGACCCCACTGTTTTGGTCCAGCTGTAGATGGCTACAGAACTGTGTGGTCCTCTTCAAAAATACATCTGTCAGCTAACGTGCCTTTGCCCTTTGGTACAGGGCTGAATGTGAGAGATAACCGACACATTTCCTCTCGTCTCTTATTAACCTAACATGTACTTCTTGCATTGACTCCATATTTTAAATCTGTACGAAGTTAGCATCCTGTTTATAGAGGAAAGTTGTCCTCCTATTTAAACATGTTGTCAACAAAGAATTCCAATTGCCTGGGTTGCATTTTATACAAATTCAGATAATGAATTTGCCTGCCCTAGTTTAAAATGTTACATTGACATTTTTGGAGAAGAAATTTTTCTAGCATTACAAACTTATCCTTAAAATAGTCTCTAAAATATAATTTTTGACCTATACCAGAAATCAACTTAAAACTTTTTTCTATCTAGACTGCTGTGGCCAGCAGCATATTTTCCCTTCCCACGCACATTTAAATCAGTCTGGAAAAAAAAAACCAAAACACAGTCAGAAGCTATTTAAGAAGGCCCTCGAATATTCTTATTAACCCCCAGATACTCATTCTTTTCAAAGGTGAATTTGAAAAGATTACGGAGTTGTAACAAACTTTCTAGTAATGAGCCATAGTTAATGAGGACAAAGTTACCTTTACCACAGCTAGTATTTATCTTCCTTGTAGCTTCCCTCATCCCTGAAGTAGAGAGAATCCAGGAACAGATTAAAGGTTACATGAATGGAGTAATGCCTCTGTAAAGATGGGTTTTGATAATACACAGCTTGATTAGGGCAAATTTAAGTTAATACAGGAGGTATAAGGAATGCTTGGAGATCTAGGAGAAGGCAGGCTGTAATGGATCTCCATCAAATGCATGAAATAAAGCAGATGACCCTCAAAATAAACAGTTTTTACCAGAGATAGTAATGTCACCAGGAATTCTTAAATTTGGGTGTGTATAAAACGTACATCAGGGATTTGTTAAGTAAGAGAATTTCTGGATTTAATCTTTAGAGATTCTGATTGTGTTGGCTAGGAAAAAAGATTGTGTTTTTGAGATGTTCTGAAAAACAGGAATAGAACAAACTTCAGGAAAACCACTTGCAATGGCTCCCTTGCCAACCAGGTCCTATGACACATTGCATAACCATAAGGACTCCTGCTCAAAACCTTCAGAACGGGGCGGGATGTGCTCCCTGCCATCTTGGCCTCTTTGTCTCTAAAAGATTAATTCAGAAACAGCCAGGCTCTGGCCTGACAAACTCCTCTCCAGTATTCTATGTGGTTTGCCTGGATCCATGCTTTTGACTCTATTTATTTGTTTTTAAGAGGATTGTTTAATTCTGCAAGTAAAGGTTAGCTTAGAATTCTTTCTTGACTGTAAAGACCTCCAGAACATAATTAGTCTACCCCATCACCAGGTAGAGATAGAAAGGATGCAGATGCCCTCCTAATTAGAAGGACTTCCAGCTCTGGGCAGCAGGTGTGGGCAGGATGAGACTGCTGAGGAGAGACCCAGAGGGCTCCTGGCTTCTCTTGAGGTGAGGCTGCCTTGGGCAGAACAGAGCTCGAATGCTTCCCAGAAAGCTCAGTCTTCCCACCCAGTCAGAGCATTTATCTGCTTTGTTTAGCTTTTAAAGACAGCAGGACTTCTTACAAGGACTTTCCTTCCCAGAGAATTCACTAATCAAGGTACAAGTCTATTTATTTACATAAACAAATCTTTATGAAAGAGCAATTCATTCATTAACTAAGAAATGTGATCATTTCCACTGTTGTGCCAGGA
The DNA here is from genome assembly GCF_949786415.1 of Peromyscus eremicus. NCBI lineage: Eukaryota > Metazoa > Chordata > Mammalia > Rodentia > Cricetidae > Peromyscus > Peromyscus eremicus. The sequence goes on from NC_081418.1 coordinate 15,830,829, forward strand.
CTTCCAAGCACCTTCTGCTGTTGCATCAGTTAAGCCAGGCAAGTGGGAACCGTGAGTAAGACAGACCAAGATAGATCCCAACTGACTTCCCGAGATAGCAACATCAAACCCAAACTTCAGATGTTTAAACTTGTGTTGTCTTAAGCATCTTAAGAATGCCAGTTCTTTGCAGGAATCACAATAGAAAGGGATCGACCACTGAATCTTTTTAGAATTCAGGAGTTTCAGTTCATAGAAGTAGCCTCTTTGTACAGTGGGGTACTCTGGAAGGAGGTAGCTCCTCTGGGCACAAAGGGTGCACAATACCAATGTAGCTAGGGAATGTGGAGAATGATTCTTGACATTTAAAACAGGAAAATGTTTGTGTAAACATTATTTGCATATTATTTACATAGGTATGCCAATAAATATGAAAACAAGGTAACCTAAGTAAAGATGGATGGTGAGTTTCAAAGATTAGAATTTATTAGTATTTATTACTAGTGTAATATTTATAATTACTTTGAGGATATAGCCTTAATACACAGGACAGATAGTTCAGTCACCTACTAGATTGTCACTTAGCAGTCATTTCTCCTATATATTTCAGCTATACTTCTGAATAACAAACTACAGATTTCCAGGTTGTTAAGCACATTTTTTTAAATGAAGTTTGTAATGAAAGTTGCAGTAGAAAGCATTTGAAGTCATTAGACATGATTGAAGCAATAGTGTAATAAAATTCCTTGCAGGAAAATCTTCTGCCCATTCCACCTGATCAACTAATTTTTGCAATGATTTCTACTGATTATGTTAATCTTAATAAGTTATAATTCATATTCCATAAAAGCCAGTCTTTTAAATATTAAGATTCAGCATATTTTAGTATTTCATAAAGCTATACAATTTTCACAACTTCCTAATCCCAGATAATTTTATTACACAAAAAAGAAACCCCAGCCATTGACAAATTCTTCTTCCTAGACCCTAATAATGATTAATTTACTTTCTGTTAGTATGAAAGGGACTATGCACGAATGTAACTTTTATGTGTCCCTTCATTTAGAATAATTTTTTTCCAAGTTCATCCATATTTTAGTGTATGTCCGTGTGGTATTTCCTTTTAGTGATTAAATAACATTCCATTGTGTAAATGCTCTGCCTTTGCTTCCCATCCATCAATTAATGGATAACTGAGCTGTCAATTTGAAGCTATTCTTAACCATGTTGCTATGAACATTCATGTTTAAAATTTTGTGGAAACGGGATCTTGATTCTTTTAAGTATATTCTTAGAGTGGTGCTGGCCCACATAGTAACTCTATTTAATTGACTAATTATTTACATTTCCAACAACATCTGGTGGCTCCATTTCCTCCATATCCATGCAAACACTTGTTATTGCGTGTCTTTTGACTGCAGACATTTTAATGCATGTGAAATGACACATTGGTTTTTACTTGTATTCATTATTTTGAATTCATTCTCTTGTGGAAAGTCCGTGAAGCCCATGGTGGCCTTTATACCTGTGAATAACAGAAAAAAAGAAGGTGGGGGCTGGGGTGATGACTCAGTGAGGAAAGTACTTGCCTCATGAGCATAAATACCTGAGTCTGAACCATCAGAGTCATGTAAAGCTATGGGGGATCGGGGCACATCTGTAAGGACTCTGGTGCTCCTGTGGTGAGATGGAAGATGGAGTGAGAGATTCCACAGAGGCAGGAGAGCTGGAGAATGTGGTGTGTGCAGCAGCAAAGGAATAAAGAACCTTCCTCAATCAAGGTGAAAAGTGACAACCAACATCTGGGGTTGGATGTCCTCCAACCTTCCCACCAGCACTGTGGCATGTACACCTGTGCTCACAAACGTGAATAGACACACACATGAACACACACACCTAGGAAAGTGATTTTAGGATAAGATTAAAAGCTTATTCATTTATTTGTTCATATACTACTCAATTAACAGAAGGATTTGTATGTCTTATCAAAATGTATAATGCGACATAAATGTGGAGAATATAAGATTATGGGTAAGTAAGAAATACAGGTAAAATAGTTTAGAGAGTTTTCTGAGTTAGGGTTTCTATTGCTGTGAGGAGACACCATGACCACGGCAACTCTTACAAAGAAAACATGTAATTGAGGTGAATGGCTTACAGTTTTAGAGGTTCCTGACGGAGAGCATGGTGCTGGCTACATCTTGACCAGAAGGCAGCAGGAAGTCGACTGACACACTGGGTCATATCCTGAATATTTGAAACTTCAAAGCCTGGCCCCACCATGACACACTTCTTCTACAAGGCCATATCCACTCCAACAAAGCCACCCCTCCTAATAATCCCTATGAGATTATGGGATTATGGGGGTCAGTTACATTCAAACTACCACAAGGGGTGCAGTTTGCTGTTGTTGAATTTCCTAGGAGACAAAGTGACACAATGAAAAATTCACAATGTATACAAGATTAAAAACAATCAGAGTCCTTTGCTGGTGGGTCTCCATTGTCTACATGAGCCCACCAGTATCAAGGGGATTTCAAACCTTGAAGCATTTCTTCACATCACTGACAATCCCAGACAACAGAAAAGCTAAAGGCAGCCCCTCTCACTTCCATCTATTATTGTATGTCCACTCTTTAGAATTGCCCATTTAGCATCAGTGCAACCATCTAGAGCACGCACAAAGCTCTGTGTATCTCAAAGCTGAACATTCACTCTTCTTATGACTACCTGATGACTCTCATCTCCAAGAGACTCGAGGATAAACTCACCAGCCTGGACTGACTCTCTAGCCCACAGCTCCTCTCAGTTCCTGCTACATCTTGGCAGGCCAGCTTCAGTATTCATTGGCCTGGAAAGCCTTGTCTACCTCTTCCATCTCTTTCCCTCTTACTGCTAAGAACATGTGAGCTCTGTCCTTCAAGGTCAAACTTAGACCACAACATTTTGATAGGCTCTTAATACTCCCAGCAGAATCCAATTTTCCTTTCTGTGCTACGGCTGCTTGTAGGGTTTATCATAGTGATTTGTTTGTGCCTGTCTTCTCCAGTGAACTGTAACTGATTTCACATAAGAGTACCCTTTTTTTTTTTTTTTTTTTTATGTCATCAGTGCCCAGCACGGAGCTGGTGTCCAAAAGCATAGATTAATATCCCGATCTCATTCACTTCTGCAAACACATGTGAGTTTGCCCCTGTCCTTCTTTAAAAGTGAACACCAGAATGGAAAAACATTGCCCCATCCTAAATACGCCCCCCCTCTGGAAATTGTATATATGAATGCCATCTCCCCCTGCACAGCTTTTCTTCACAGACACATTCACTCTAGCACCCAAGAAAATGGAAATAAACACTGTGATTTCTTTTTAACAAACCACTACCAGACCAAGCTTTCTCCTGCTCCTACTTTCTCATCTAAATGCAAACCTTCTTATGTATCCCAGAAAAGATAACTTCACCTCCACTACCTAAAATGATAAATCTCATCTGAAATTCTGTCCAGCGTCACAGCCCCTCTGTCTTCCAGCTTTATGCCAACTGTCTTTGGGAGGATAAAGTGAAATGTGCTCAGCTGCCTTTTCAGTGCTGTTCTCTCTCTAGTGCTAAAGGAACAACCGGCGCACATAATCATGGGGGGGGGGGTCTTATTGTTCTTCCAATTCAAGATTCTAAAATGCCACATTCCTTCTCTCAAACATGACCAAACCTTCCAAGGATGGTTGAAGATTCTATTTAGATTGCTATAGGAAAAAAAATGGCATTATTTATGTTTCATCTGCCTGATGTCCCCACTCCAATGAAGCTATCGTGTCCTGTACCCTTGTTATTTGCTCCTATGATGTCCTATCCTTCCATTTAGACACGTGTGATCATGTCTGTAATTGTCTCTCTTTTCACATCCTTCAATTTCTATGCCACTCATGTCTTAATAGTTCAGTACATTGTCTAATTGGAGGTACATTCATCTTAGAACAATCACTCAATGTCTACAGATACTATTCATTTGTATGATTAACATTGGTTCAATAACCAAAAAGAGAAACTCCCGATGTCTCAAAGGAGAATGGACACTATTTGTTCCAGGGAAAGGCAAGAGTCTCAACAAAGCTAGTTATTTCTCAGATAGAATCATTTCCACTGCACTGAAAACTAATTAAATAATGACTTACAGAAAATTTTTGAATCTCTCAAAATGCAGAGCACTGTATAATAACCTGTAATGAAACAAAGTATCAATCAAATCATTCTCAATTGTTATTATTGCTATTGTCCTACTACCTGAGTTGCAAAGCTGAATCAGTTGGGGGCATTGGAGGCACTCTTCAGGCTGCTTCTTTCCTAAAGCCCTAAAAGGGTCTTATTAGAAGCCACTCAAACCCGAAGGGGGTCCCACAGCAGGGAGCCCAAGGAGAGCATTATCGTGAGAATCCGCTATAATTTGGTTTTTTAAAATTCTACTGTGCAAGGCATTCCCATGGTATACATATTCCTAATTAGCAGAGACTTTTGGTTCCCTCATACAAAATGCTGCAATGAAATTTAAGGCTGCTTAAAATTATCTTAACTCGTCCCATTTGGCAAACTAAGCCAGGGTCTTAGTGAGCTGTGGCGTTGTCGTCTGCAGGAACACGGACAGGTTTAGGATCTCCCGCCGGTCCCTGAGGGCCTTTTTGTTGACCTGACAACATAATCTCATATCTATTTGTACTATCAGGGTGCAGGAGCCAATGCCTGACTTATTAGCAAGGGGAACTTCTGAACCACAAAGGCATAAAATGGGAAGAACTGGAGGCAAGATGTAATTTGCTGTCCAAATGAAGATGCCTTTATGACTGAAGACTTTGCTGCTAATAGTTATGCCGAGATAACACACATAAACTGCTTCCTAAACAAACTGCAGTGCATAGGAACACCACTAGAACCATCACTCTCAACTCAGTTTTGCTGTTTTTGCATTTTTATTCCACACATGCATTGTTTCTAATAGAGTTATACATGCAACTATGGAGAGAAAAGAATAGGGATGCCATAAAAGTTGCAAGACAAAAAAGGTAACATTTGGGCCGGGCGGTGGTGGCGCACGCCTTTAATCCCAGCACTCGGGAGGCAGAGCCAGGTGGATCTCTGTGAGTTCGAGGCCAGCCTGGGCTACCAAGTGAGTTCCAGGAAAGGCGCAAAGCTACACGGAGAAACCCTGTCTCGAAAAAAAAAAAAAGGTAACATTTACACACTGATTTGGTGGCCCTCCCATACCCCATATCTCCTCTAGAACTGGAGCTCTCTAAACTACTCATTGACCACTGGAAGCCCAAAGCACTTCAATCCCCATCTTGCTTAGCACGGTTGTACCAATGCTCAGTTCTGCGGTGTTCTGTGTTAGTCACTTGATTTCACTCTCCACCTGGCCTTGCATCCAAGATAGTCGTCTCCCAAGATCTAAAGAGACGTTCTTCTACTGCAAGCCTGGGGTGAGGATTAGAAACACAAGGCTTCCTCATCACAGCTGGCTACATCAGTCCTGCCAAATGCTTCTGTCACTGCAACAAGAAAAGGACCAGTCCTCTTCTAGCCTTTGAGAATAGACCCATGAGCAGAATCTCCATCCTCCCAGAGCTTCGACAACTAGATGTTACTTTAAGGGGCTCCTAAATTATTGAAGAGATGTTGTTCTTTTTCCAGAAAGGGAGTTGAACTTTTGTCTTTGGTGAATTTTAATTCACCTAGAAGCTTCCATTGCAAAGTGCACTTGTTTTATCATGAGCATTGCATGTGGTCCCTAAGGTTTTAAAGACTCATCTTCAGACCACTCCCCTTGTCCATTGAGTGGGTACAGAGAGAATATGGATTCTTCATGCGTTATCCTAGTACTGTTCTTTGAGCTTCTATGAGACACCAGACTCAGCTTGTAGTGTCCACTAGGGAATAAGTACAGTAGAACAGGTGTCCTCTGAGAGCAGACAAGCACCATCCCAGTGACTACAGCTTTGATGGTCGCCTAGCAGAAGTAGTTGCTGTCCTGCCTACAGTCTTCCTGTATTCTAGTTGTCGAAGCTCTGGGAGGATGGAGATTCTGCTCATGGGTCTATTCTCAAAGGCTAGAAGAGGACTGGTCCTTTTCTTGTTGCAGTGACAGAAAGTCTGACAAAAAGGAAATGTAAAATTCATTTTTAATTAAAATAGAATTATGTTACTTTCCCCATTCCTATTCCTCCTTCCAGCCCCTCCCGCGTACTCCCTGTCCAATACCTCCCATGTCCCCCACTCTCAAATTAATAGTCTCTATTTTATCATTATTGTTACCCTCCCCACAACCATATATGTATGAATGCACAGATATATAAATAGTATATATACAGCCTGCTGAGTCTGTTTTTGTTTCTTGTGTGTATGTGGTTTCGGGCAAGACTGATCATCTTGTATTGGAGAAGCACCCTGGGAGAGGTTAATTCTCCCCCTCTCAGCCATCACTGTTGGCCTATAGTTCTTTGTTTAGGGCTGGGACTCAATAAAATTGCCTCTTCCACATTAGTCTGCCTATTGATGTTGCCATTGTTCTGGTCTTGTTTATGTTGTCATTTCTAGGACAGACTTTCACCACAGACCCTCTGATATTCTGGCTCTTAAAATCTTCCATGTTGTTCCCAAAGCCATAGACTATGCGATGTAGATATGTCTATTGGGACTGGGCTCTCCTGTGATCTGTTGTTTAAGGGAGGATGAGGAAGAAACTGGAAAAAAAATGTATTGTATCTTAGTGTTTAATAGTGGAAAATTCCTGGTGGTAGAGATGTGTAGTGATTTGCTCATTGGGTAGAGAGAGAGAGTAGGGCTGGCTAATAACTGTCTAGTGTCACTCCTAGGGACTTATGTCCACCAGAATAAGACCCATGTCTAAAAACTCCACAGCCTCTTAAAATGGCACCACCAACAGCATGAACCAAGTATTCAGGCACAGAAGACTACAGAGGCTAGTTCACATTAAATAAAATTACAGGCATAGAGTTGCAGCTCAAAAATATTTGTTTAATAAAACAAATTCCCTTAGAACAATAAAAAGAAAGGCCTAATCGGGGCTAGAGAGGTGGCTCACCAGTTGACAAGTTTGGATCCCAGCACCTGTGTGGGGTGGCTCTCAATTGCCCCTCTCTGCCTTTCTTACATGTCATTCAATGTCATAGAGTTGTGAATGAGGATTGCATAAACATGAAAGCCTTCAGGATGGACCCTGACACCTGGTAAATGGTTAACAGTCGTCAGTTGCCATTAGTTTTAAATCCATTCTGAATCTAAGAAGTAATGAACAGTGGTTGGTGCTTAATCCCCGCTTGGACAGCTTGCCAAGAATGCCGAAATCCTTGGTTTGTGATTCTAGTTCTGAACTTAACTAAAGGGTGAGGTGAGAACTCAGAAAAGTAGGTAGAGTACACCCAAGGTTAATGCCAATTGCCCTCCCTGCTGGCAGCTTGCTTACAACTGAACTCGAGTTGGTTATTCCTTGGGCAGTAGATAGTAGCTCCAGGTCTGTGTTCACTCAGTGGTACTATTCAGGCAGGGATAATGCTTTGTAGCTGAGGAGACAGGAGAAGTGTGCAAGAATGTGTCACCGGACAGGTAAGTTGTAACAAAGTGGATTGGTCATCAAGCATGGGACAGTGAACAGCTGAATCCTGCCAAGGAGCACTGTGGTACAGAGAGCCTCAGGTAGCTAAGGAGCAGGATGTAAGCACAATGTGACCAACAGGACTGTCACCTAGGAATAAATTGTGTTAGAAACATGAGAAGCTCAACTTTGTTGTGAGAATGTATTTTTAATGTAATTTCCCTGTTCTTTTCCTTAATGAGAATCTTCATCAATCCAAGATACCCAGTACCTGGCAATCTTTGGATACATTTATTAGTATCTAACAGTTGGACTCAGATTGAATTATAGTTTATACTTGTTGTGCATTGGCAACAACTTATATTTCAAATTTATAAAGTGTATTATATGTAATGTGGCACAAGCAGATGATTTAAAATCTATAACTACATGTAAATATCATAGCATACTATATATACAACACATAAATATATATAATCTGCTTTGTTACCACATACAATTTGTATCTGTGCAATCTATTTAGGCACAATAACTCTGAAAGGTATATAGGACATATAGTACTAACTACATTTAATATATGAAGCAAATAAGGCAAAAACCATTAAGATGTTGAGTGTAATGAAAAGTCCCTGGGAAAGCTGGGCATGGTGGCAAGGTGGTGACAGCCTACAATCCTAGCCCTTGGGAAAATGAGGTAGGAAGATAGCCATGAGTTCAAGGCCAGTCTGAACACACAATGAGTTTCAAGCCAATCTGGGCTACAGAGTAAGACCTTGTCAAACCAACAAACCAAAAAGTTTCCAGGAGTGATACAGTGACATTTTGTTGACTGTCAGAGCAGCATGCAAATGCTGGTTTTCTTATTTCCCGTTCCAAAGGACTCTTGTGTTTCAAACTTAGCTGGTTCACCACCACAAATTAATTGAAATGTTCTGCCATTTTCTTCTCTATTAAATACAGTAACTAGAGCAAAACTAGCTTTATCTATAATCTAATAGTTCCAGAGGCTACAAGTAATCTGTTGGGATATGAGAAGGAAGTATTACAGCTTTCCATTTTGTGTTTTGTGTGTACTTAAATGTAGATAAAGATCACTGCAGTGGACCTTAATACTTATATACGTGTATAGAAATAAATGTACCTAACTTATAACAGTGTTCTCTTGCAAATATTTCATTCCATTCTTCTGATCATGTCTATTTTAAACACAGGGCTACAGGCTCAGAAACGCCTAGAGACCATTGATCCAAGTAGCAACTACTTTCCCTCAGATGTCATTTGCAGCTAAGCATACTTCTTTTGTTTCACCTTATGCTACTGCAAGAGTATGGCAGGAGGCTGCTGTTCCCAGAATGACAGAAGCTTGGAGCCAGAAGGGCGTGCGGGGATCAGTTCTCCCAGCTCCTCATTTGACAGGGGAAGAAACTGAGGCTTAGGGGGGTTAAGGGATTTACCCGAGCTGACAAGCTAAGGTTGAGCTCAACAATATGGGAAACGGATGGAAAATCCAGTTAATGCTTAGCTAGCCATGGTAATGTGTCATGGGACTGGCTTGCAGAAATTAAATCCGTTAATAATCCCCAAACCTTATTTTAGCCAGAAGTTTTAAATGCCTTACCTATCAAACCTTTCACTCAAGATGACAATGTAATGGCTTTGTTTCTCTGGGCACCCAAGGATGTCTGTATTGAGCAAAAATGCCACATATAGGGCAGCGTGACTACCTGATGACAATATAAATGTGGGTGACACACATAGCTCTCAACAACATACATTAATTGACCCAAATAAGCAGATTTAAGGGAATATACTTCCTATATGCTTAAGAAAATGGAAGAAACTTACAATAGTTTCTGATGGGCGGAAGATTGCTTAGAATTTATTTATTGATTGGTTCACTTATTTATGTGTGTGGATAGATGCCATGTGAATGTGGGCACCTGCAAAGAGCAGAAGAGAAAAGGAGTTAGAGGTGTTTCTCAGCCACCTGATGTGGGCTTAGTTCCGAATGTAAGGCCAGACCAGCACTGGGCTACTTGTTATATGCTAAATTCTAGTAAATATTCAGATTTATTTCTGGACTCGATCTTGTCTTCCACTGATTTAGTCAAGTTTAGTTGCCAATGTTTAGAGGTATTTACTGAGATTTATGCAGTTAGGAATAAGTACTCTCATATTACTTTCCCACATTGAAAAATTAAATCTCACTACAATGAACTTTAGATTTATTTTGCCCATTCAAAAGCAAAGAAGAGCAGACAAAGTCCATCAAACTATCCTCATCAACTAAATGCATGGAGATTAACGCCCTTATCGTGAAATTCATAAAAATATAAATTGAGTTAAGAAGAATTGATTTTTTTATGCTACATCACCTGCCCTGTCAATTAGAATATCTTTCCATTTGATTAGACATTTACATTTGATTCACAAGTGAGTTTTGTTTTGTTTTGTTGGCATTCTATTGTTTTCTGATTGCACATTATATCTAAGGCAAGTTTGACTATTTATTTTCAGGCCACATAATTAGTTATCTTAGTGAATTTTCTTGTTTATAGCCAAGTTATCAGTTGACTCACTTCCACAGATACATGTCTCTCATTTGTGAATGGTGATACAGTCAGTTCTGTCCAATTTTTATGTTCCCTTTTTTATTCATTTGCATAACTATTAACTAGACTTTTAGAGCAGTTACTAATGATTCCTAAATTACAGATCACTCAGGGCTTCTTGACGTTCTAGAAATACAGCAGTGAACATGTCTTCGAAAATCAAGTCTAACATAGAAACGTAAGCTTACTTCCTAAGTCACCTGATAACCAGTTTAGAGGTGGAATTCAAGTGCGTTGCAGCGGTTCGCCCATTGCTTACTCTGCCTGAGTCAGCCCTACTCCTTTGTCTCATCATTCACATTCTAAATGCCCCTGAGACTGGTCGTTTCTACATCTGAACTTCTGTGGATTCCTCAGTGTCCGTCCCCTCTGTCAGGCCCTCACTCAGGACCTTGAGCTTTCTCTTCACTCCCTCACACCATGTAATGCCAACTAACTGATCTGACTGCTTCAATCCCATCTCTCTTGCTACCCAGAACTCTTTAATGACTAGAAGATTGGGGACACCACCATCTATTTCTCCACCAGTTTCTTCCCCTTCTTCCTCACCCCACCCCAGCCCACCCTACCCCCCCTTTTAATTTTTTTTTGTTTTTCGAGACAGTGTTTCCCTGTGTAGTTTTGGTGCCTGTCCTGGAGCTCACTCTGTAGACCAGGCTGGCCTTGAACTCACAGAGATCCACCTGGCTCTGCCTCTGGAGTTCTGGGATTAAAGGCACGCACCACCGCAGCCCAGACCCCAACCCCTTATTAAACTCTGACCCCCGGAGATCACTTTTCGGTGCTCTGGCGTCTATACTGTTTTTGCATGTACCGCACAACTGCATGGATTGTCTTCCTTAGCAACTGGGATTCCTCAGCTCCATGTACCTACAAAATTCCATTTATTTCTTTAAGAACCAACTCAAGGACCACCTTCTTGGTGAAACAGACCCCAGTGTGCCCTCACCCCACCCATACTTAACAAAGGAGGGCTGTACGGAACTATTTATGTTCAGTCGCTGAGGTTCTAATGTAAGTAGAGCGGAGATTGAACGGGATTGGCACTGCCTGGCATTCTCCCACTTTTGGTGAACCGGATTTGCTCAATGTGACTTGAAGGTTATTCCTACAAATCTATTTCCGTCAGGATAAACACAAACTTGGCCCTGCAGAAGGGGCCTCTAGCTCCAGGGATGTTTAAAAGGGAAGCGTCAAGCCTGCTTCTCCCCACGTCTCACGCCTCGGGCGCTTGCCTGCTCGACTGCTAATGATCACCTTAGGTCCTGAAGCGCGGTGATTCGAAGCCCCCAGTGACTATCTCAACTTCAGACAAAGCTTCTGGTTTCTACTTTTCTTTCTTATTAAACTTTTTGAGGGAGAGATTCAGCAAATCTGTAAAATAGTTTGATAGAAAAGCAAAATCTTAGAACGCCGGGAAGGGTGTGTGTGTGTGTGTGTGTGTGTGTGTGAGTCCATCATGTAATCCAGCTCTTTGCTTCCAGAAAGATCCGAGGAACTAACCAGCCCCTCCTGTTTCTAAAGGTCTATGGGAATGAAACTTCTTCACTGAAGGCAGCATTTGTCAACCAAGTCTCACTTCCTAGCCTGTTGCTGCTTATCTCGTCTCCTCTAGGTTCAAGTCCTGGGACCAGGGAGACAAGCTGGTCAGCGGCCTCCAGAGTTTAACAGCGCTGGTGTGCCAGGATTCTAGAGAGCAACAGCTTACTCTGAATAAAGAGCTTTCTCTGGATAAAGTGTGTCACCTCACTGGTGTCTAATATGACCCAGAAGAGCCTTTCTCTGGGTCCTGCTCAGCAAATATGAGTGAGGGAAGAGCGGTCAACGTCCACTCTGCACTCATGACTTATTGTGGAAAGGGACGGGGTGGCCCTGCCACACACTGAGGGGTGAGGCTTGCCTTCCATAGTACAGCTGCCCACTCCAAACTGCTCCAGAGCAGGCCAAAGCACTCCAAGTTTCACCACATCTGTTAATATCCAGGGAGAGGTGCAAAGCCAGTTAGTTACCCATCTACTAGTTAGAGTGTGCTTTCCCTTACATCCACGGTGAAAGAGACAAAACTGCTAACATATGTTTCTGTTGCTAGCCCTCAGCCTTATCACAGTTAGAAACTGTAGAAAATCAATTGCGTGCTTTGAATCACTCCCCTTCCTGGCACAAAACCCCTTTTTCATTCTTGTGAGATAGTGAACACTTCAACATCTACTGCTAACAGCCTGTTAGACTTCTCAGCTAAATGGATGTAGTACAAATACACCAAACAGGAGGCGCGTGGAATGTTAACCATCTCTTCTGTTCTCTGTTGTGGCCTCCGTGTAGCTTGGGACCGTTCTGCCTTGCCGCTGCAACATCTGGCCAGCATTCGAGGTTGTTTCTCAAGGACACAATCGTGCACCTCCGGTGAATTTCAACTTTCAACATCTCTCTGTCTCTAATCTATATTTAATGTTTCATGACTGGTAGTCAGAGACGCTCCAGCTAAATATCAGATTGGAATGAAAATGATCCTTGGGAGAACATTTGCTTCCAGCATACGCCAGCAAAGTGTCTGTGACAGAGCCTTTCCCTAGAGACTTGTTGCCCATTCTCTAGCAGTAATAATAATTATGCCTTATGATTGCTGTGCCCACATAATCACAGATCACTTCATCAATGCAATCCCGAGGGGAAGCCGCCTCTATTCCTCACTGGATGTCAGTCACAGAGAGCTGCACCCCTAGGGATCCCCAATCTTTCTCTTGCCCTTTTCAGGGCTGTGTTGTTAGCATTGTGTTTCTTCCTATTCTTCCTGATGCAAATGATGTGTAAATCATGCCCTCCAGAAGGCGCATGTGGTGAGAGGGAGAGGGGGGAAAAGGGGCGAGAAGCCGGGGTATTCTTCTCCCTTGCCCCCTCCCCAATCTACCACAGGGATTTCTCACATGGAACATAATTACATCTGTGCCATATGGGCTCATTTATATTCTATTACAGGTTAAGCTAATACGACTCAGAAATATGCTAAAAATACCTCAAAGTATTCTAGAGCTGTCAAAAACGCCTGCCACTTCTGGCTCATTCGTTTGATTGCTAGTGTTTTTATTTTTGTTGGGAGATTCAGAGAGCTAGGAAAACGTGCTGGCATGCGGCTGTCCAGTCTGTAAATGCGCTTTAATTTCCTGTATTATTGCAATCCTTGGGTGTGTAAAGAAAAGAACATCTTTAAAATCCTGGAATGGCCCCAAGACATGGGCACTGAAGCCCCTACACTTGTGGATTTTAATTTCCCAAGAGATGGAAAATACAGATTTCAGATGTGTGGTTTTGTCAGCTTTAGAATATTTCTTGTCTTTGTTTGTTGTAATTATTCCACCATGATCGAGGAGCACCTGCAGCCGGCTGCCACACCAGAGAGGCCCGCTGCTTGAGTCAGAAGATGTTGTTTGGATGCCAGACAAATCTTGTCAAGATTTTACGTGTGGTGTGGTAACGAGAAGCACAATCCATAATGAGTAATGAGTTCAGCAATGATTCACAGGGGTGCATGGGTTGCTTTTATGCAGTGGTTAAAGTCCATCAACCCACTCATTTCTACCATCAGTTTGCAAAATTGGTAAGTCATGCTTGTGTAGACTTTTCGTCTAAAGGCTTGTTCATGCAATTAACTTTCCCCCATCATCTCTATCTTAACATGTTCATGGAATTTAAAAAATTAGTCTTGGAAACAGAAGAGTAAGCACAAATATTTTCATTCTCCATGCTTGACAGGCAACATTTCCAAGGCTGATAAGGTGATAATCACATTAGGCCATCAGTTGTGTACAAGACCGTTTAGATGAGAACTGCGTTCACATGGAGGCATACTTTTCTCATTTACTAGTAACTTCAATACACTATCGGTTGATGGAGTGGTTAATTCTGCCTCAGTTCTAGTCGTAGCTTGGCCGTTCAGCACCTTGCTATCTTGGAAATTTTATCATTTTTCCAATGCTCACCTCTCTCACTTATAAAATCAGCCTAGCTGGGCGGTGGTGGCGCACGCCTTTAATCCCAGCACTCGGGAGGCAGAGCCAGGTGGATCTCTGTGAGTTTGAGACCAGCTTGGGCTACCAAGTGAGTTCCAGGAAAGGCGCAAAGCTACACAGAGAAACCCTGTCTCGAAAAACCAAAAAAAAAAAAAAAAAAAAAAAAATCAGCCTAGTATCAGCAACTATCCTCATGGGGGAGTTGAATTAAAAAGAGGATTTGGGGAATGGAGAGCTGTCTCAGTGGTTAAGAGCACTTGCTGCTCTTGCATAGGACCCCGGTTCAGTTTCCAGTACCACATGGTAGCTGACAACCATCCTCACCTCTAATTCCAGGAGACCTGACCTCTTCTGACCTCCAAGACAAAATGCTTATGCATATAAAGTAAAATATACCTAAAACTTAAAAAAAGAACGTAATATTGTAAACTAGCAGGCATGGTCTCTGTCATGTATCAATTACTTGGTAAGTAGTATTTATTTTGATGGGTTTTTTTTTAGTTAGTTCGTTTGTTTGTTTTTTGTTGTTGTTTTTAGAGGCAGGGTTTCTCTGTGTAACAGCCCTGGCTGTTCTGGAACTTGCTTTGTAGACCAGGCTGGCCTCAAACTCACAAAGATCCACCTGCCTCTGCCTCCTGAATGCTGGGATTAAAGGCCTGCACCACCATGCCTGGCTGGTTTTAGTTTTAACACCAGTAGTTTCTTTATATAACTATACTACTAATTTTTAATATTTTTTTGTTTAAGTCATACTAATTGCACAGATTCTTCAGGCCAAAGACTTCAGCATTTTTGGACAACATCACTAAATTCTTAATTTATTTAGAATCTATACAGACTTCAAGAACGCTTATGGAAAGAAATTGAAAATCCAAAGTAAATGTCATTAAAACTTTTTCCCCCATTAAACATGTAATTCTGAAATATTTGTACATTTAGTATTGTTTAGGATACAAAGTATCTGTACATCCACAATTGAAATGTCACAATGAAATAAGTAGGAATTTCAGTCTATAGGAAGCAAACAATTGAGCCAATAACTATAGTCAAAATTTAAATTTTCCTTCTTTATAGAGGTGTGTGTGATGTATGTGTACGTGTGTTTGTGTGTCTACCTGAAGCTTTGGAGGTGTGTACACCCCTGTAGATGTGCAAATGTGCCTACGTAAAAGGGAGAGAATCACTACTTCTCTCTCTCTCTCTCTCTCTCTCTCTCTCTCTCTCTCTCTCTCTCTCTCTCTCTCTCTCTGTGTGTGTGTGTGTGTGTGTGTGTGTGTGTGTAAAGGAGGTTCTAATTTTAAGTTATTTGAGTGTTCCTGCATGGCCCCAGTACTTGGCTGGTGTGTGTGCCTTCCTAGTCTGCAATACTATGCTCTAGACTATCTCTCTGAGTTTCCTATCACCCTTGGAGTCCATTATACTATGGACTATACTAGTCTATGAAAGTGGAATGGATTTCCATATTACCACATGTGCTAGGCATTGCCTAGACACTTCAAAGTTTCTGTATGTCAGTGATTAGAAGGCATTTTTTCCTTTACCTCATCTTGGCCTTAGGGTTAGAGAGAGAGGCAATGACAGCAGGAGATAGGCACAACCTTTTATTGATGAGCATCCCCATCATCCTCTGGCTAGGTAGAAGGTACTAGATTTTCAGGCAAGGATGCTCAAGACAAGTTGACAGTACTCAAGGAAGTAGCAGAGTAACTTATGGAATTTCATACTTAAAAGGGAGTTTTTTCTAGCTTTTAGAAAACATGTTCTTTTTCTTTGCTGAATCACTCTAGAGACCTTCCATAGAGATTAGACAAACAAGCTTCCCATAGTTCAAGTTCAATCATACTTTCTCTTTTAGCTTTCAAATATATTGTATATAAATGGCTTTCAAACAAAAATAAGTTTTCCTCTCTAACCTTACATGTTAAAAATGAAAAGTGGCCAGGGGAATTTGTCCTTGGAGTAGGTCAACACAAGGTTAATGCTTTTCTAAGTGTTTCTACAGTGATAATATTGACTCAAATATCATGTGACTCAATCTGAAATCTTTTCTTCTACCTTCGTTTGCCTAGTCTTCTATGGAGTAATCCTACAGAGGGTTTTAGAGACAAGGGCTTACAGAAACCAACTGGGCTGAGAGTCAGGAGGGGCTCTTTTGACTCTGCCACCCATACAATATCCCTGAAAAGAAAGGAAAAATTTAAGAAAAATATGGAAGGAAAAACAAAGCGACCTAGGACAAACAACAGGTTCACAAACACAAATATATGTACTTTATTCCTGGGGGAGAGGGGGAGTGTGTGCCTGTATGTGCTTGTGTGTCTGTGTCTGTATGTTTGTGTGTGTGTGTGTGTGTGTGTGTGTGTGTGTGTGTGAGAGAGAGAGAGAGAGAGAGAGAGAGAGAGAGAGAGAGAGAGAACTTTTGCTTGAACTATTTTTAATTATAAATTGAGAATTAACTATCAAGGAAGTGCCCTCCTGCAGCAGATGGGAACAAAAAATAGAGACCCACAGCCAGACATCACACAGAGAGCGAGAAACCTTGAAACTCCCAGCCCTAAAGGGGACATTGCCATCAGATCCCTCCTATCAGAGCTCAGGGAATCCTGTGGACGAGAAGGCAGAGAAAAGAGCCAGAGGAGATGGAGGACACCAAGAAAACAAGGCCCTCTAAATCAACATGAGCAAAGCTCATATGAACTCACAGAGACTGAAGTACCAAGCACAGGGCCTGCACAGGTCCCTACCAGGTCCTTTGAGTATATATTATGTTTTTAAGTTGACTGCTTTTGTGGGATTCCTGAGTTTTTGTGCCTTCTCTTGGGCTCTTTTCCTTCTGTTGGTTTGTCTTGTCCAATTCTGAAGACATAGTTTTAATTTTATCTTATTATTTCATCTCATGTTTGGTGATGGTTTTTGGCTTGTTTGTTTCTTTCTCTTTGTGTGTTTTTAAATTTTCTTTTATTGGTTTTGGGGCAAGTTTATTTTTGCATTGGGTTTTGGTTTGTTGAGAAAGAGCTTAGAGTTGGGTGGGTAGGGACGGGGAGAGTATCTAGAGGAACCTGAGGGAGGGCAAGAATAGGATCAAAATACATTTAAATTTAAAAATTGTTTTAAACATAATAAAAAGAAAAATACATATTTTATAAGTTTTATAAAAATTAAAAAAGAATTAACTACCATATATTTGTGCATACACACATATATGTAAAAAATATAATCAGAGAAAAAGATACCATCAACTTGAGAGTGGGAGAGAGCATGGGAAGAGTTCAGGGATAGTAACAGGGAGGGGATGGAGGAAGGAAAAGAGGGAGGAGTGATGTAGTTCTATTTCAATTAGAAGAAGGAATTAACTAGCACCATTCTCTTTAAACTTACCTGGTCAGAGTGTGGCTCACTAATAGACAAAGACACCCCACAATGGAAGTCCTGATCTTCTGAAGTAAGCCCCAAAGGTAGCAATTAAGCCAGGGTTCTCCACACCCAACCCAGATGTCCCAGCTTTATTCTGAGAACTGCTGTTTCTATTGTCCTTCTGGAAAGGGCATGCAGCCTCTCTAGAAGGAAAGAGTCCTTCAAATTTGAACAGTTGTTTACATTACTGTTGGATAAAAAGCAAGTTCCTGGGGTCCTACCCTATTGACTAAAAAGTGAAACAAAAACAAAAGACTTCATGGTTTATATAAAATATTCTTTGAAGACAAAAGACACATCATGCCACAACATCATGCCACATTTTATTCAAATTGAGTAATGTATCATGAAGAAGACAATGGAAACTGACAGTGAAAATATTATGTAGTGAAATACATTTATACGAATAGTACATACAAATGTATATGTATATATATTATAAATGCTTTTAGGACATTCAATGCACTAGAAATAATTTAAAACTTAATGTGGTACTCTCTGCTGCATTTTGTCAATTTTTTTTCCTTTTTGAGGGAATTTAGAGGATGACAAGAGACGCAAAAGCTAAAAATGCATTTTACTTACAGGTGAACCCCATTAGCCATTTTGTTTTCTTTCCTTCTAGGTCTTTCTCTGTGCATAAGCTATTTTTAAGGTAATGAGATTGACACTGCATATAGAATTATAAATCTTGGATCCTCCCTCTTTAACCATCCCTTCATGTCCCTCCCAGAGTCATGTACCCACTCAGACCATCCTTTCCTGACATGCCCCGCACCTCTCCCAGGCCCAGCACTCTGACTCTGCTAGGACCTTAGCTCTTCTACCACCCTGCCCCCACCCCTCACCACCCTGCACATGCTGATGCCCCTCTGTTTCCAGCTGGATTCCATTCCCAGAAACCATCTTCAACCTCACACACCTTCTATTTCTTTGTCTGTCTCCTCCTTTTTCAACTCTGCCTAATGGCATCTGACACAGTGCAGGAGAAAAGAACATGACCATCTTCTAGTACCTTCTGTACTTCATTTCTTCAATGTTTTAATATTTTCACAGTAGATATCTGTAGTGGTTTGAATGAAAATGGCCCCCATAGGCTCATAAGGAGTGGCACTATTAGTAGGTGTGGCCTCATTGGAGGAAATGTGTCACTTGGGGTGGGCTTTGAGGTTTCAGAAGCTCAAGCCAGGCCTAGTGTCACTCTCTCTTCCTGCCGCCTGTCCATCCAGGTGTAGAACTCTTGACTCTTCCTTCAGTCCCATGTCTGCTTGTGTGCCACCATGCTTCCTGTCATGATGATAATGGACTAAACCTCTGAAACTGTAATCGAGCCCCAATTAAATGTTTCCCTTTATAAGAGTTGCTGTGGTATCTCTTCACAGCAATAGAAACCCTAACTAAGACAGAAGTTGGTACCTGGAGTGGGGTATTGCTGTGATAAGGCTGGACCATGTTTTTGTTTAGAGGAATGTGGACTTTGGATTAGAAAAGCAGCTGAATGCTTTCAGCAGAATTTAATGGGCCATAGTAGAAGGAGCATGAAAGAGAGCAGCACTGAGGGATGATTTAAACTGTGAGGGCCTGGCTCAAGAGGTTTCAGAGGAAAAGAATATTAGTATGTAGCCTAGAGATTGTTCTTGTGATATTTGGTGATGAACAAGGCTACTTTCTGCCCTTGTCCAAAAAATCCGCCTGAAGCTAAATTAAAAAATTATGGATTTAGCAGAGTACATTTCAAAACAACCTAGCATTGATTATGTTGCATGGCTATTAGTGGGCAGTCTTATGCAGATCTATAATGAAAAGGCAACAGACTAATTAAGGAAAAATACAAAATGTACAGTTGGAGGAGAAAAGGAGCACCAGGAAGTATAAACAGAGAAAATAAAAGCCTGATGTTAAGTAGAATAAAAGGAATGGTGACCTCAGAGCAATACCCCACCCAACTAAGCTTCCAACTTGTAAAAAAGAATTAAAGAAAAGCTTAGGGCCTTGCATGGTTATACATACCTTTAATCCCATTACTCAGAAGGCAGAGGCTGGCAGATCTCTAGTTCAAGGCCAGCCCAGTCTACAGAGTGAGTTTCAGAACAGCAAAGCTTAGGCAGTGAAGGAAACCATAGAAAACAGAAAGATGATGGAAATTCAGTTGAAGGAGGAGACCATGTTCCAGGCCCAGCAAGCAGAAGAACTTGGCAGCTTGGGCTACATGGTTTTGGCTTTAGAATCAAGCATACAAGAGAGGGGCTGTGGAATCTCCACCATGTGAAGCTGTAAAGGTCTGAACCCCAAAATGTTGGAGATGTCAGAGCTGTGGGATACCTGCCCAGGAAAGCTGCAGATTGGGTATGGAACCAGCCCTAGAGAAAGAAGTGTGTGTCAGTCAACAAAGATGAAAGGAGTTGGAGATCTGGAGAGTGTTTTAACATCAGACATGGAGAAACAGAGCTTTGAGTTTGCCCAGCTGGTTTTCGGTCTTGGTTCAGTCCAGCATTTCCTCATCATCCTTCATTTCTTCTCTTTTGGAATAGTAATACATATTCTGTGCCATTGTATGTTGGAAGTATGTGGTCTGCTTTTCAATTTTGATTTTACAGGGGATCATAGTTAAGAGATTGCATGTGTCTCAAGAAGAGACTTTGATATTTGAACTTTTAAACAGGGTTAAGACTGATAGACTATGGGGACTTTTGAAGTTGGGCTGAATGCATTTCTGCATTATGATATGGCTACAAGCCTATGCCAGGGAGTGGAATGTGGTGGTTTGAAAGAAAATGGCTCCCATAGGCTCATAGGGAGTGACACTACTAGAAGGTGTGGCATTGTTGGAGTAGGTGTGGCCTTATTAGAGGAAGTGTGTCACTGGGAGTGGGCTTTGTGGTTTTAGAAGCTCAAACCAGGCCCAGAGTCATTCTCTCTCCCTACTGCCTACAGATCCAGATATACTCTTGGCTCCTTCTCCAGCTCCATGTCTGCTTGCTTCCTGATAACAATGTCAGGCCTAGTTAGGCCTCTAAACTGTTAAGCTATCCCTAAGTAAATGTTTTTCTTTATAAGAGTTGTCATGGTCATGGTGTCTCTTCACAGCAATAGAAGCTTAACTAAGACAACATCATTCATTTTATTGGCTAGATTAATTCTTTTGTATATGTTTTAAGCTATCTTAATTGAGATTTTCCACTGACTTCTCTTTGTATGTGTCCTTAGCTGGTTTTAGCATCAGGAGAGTGCTGCTAAGTTTGGAAGTGTTCTTTCCCTTTTTGTTTTATGGAAGTTTGAAGAGTTAGCTCTTCTTTAAATGTTCTGACAGAAGTCAGCCAGGAGTTCCTCTGGGGCCTTTTTTGGTTTTGTAGGAATACAAGCCACAGAAGTGCTTCCTACAGATTCCCATGACATTTGATAGAGAATACTTGAAAACTTGCATTCATACACACACACACACACACACACACACACACACACACACACACATACACACACACACACACACACACACCCTGGGAAACCCAGAAGAATTTCGTAAATTCTTAGACACTTATGACCTACCAAAATTAAATCAAGAGAATATAAACAGCTTAGACAGATCCATGACAATGGAAGTGAAGCAGCTATGAAAATTCTCCCAAATTTTTAGTTATACCCTTTTATCAGGTTATTTTTAAACTGAAATTTTTAAACTGTCTCTCTCTCAAGAGTTTTTTCAGTCTCCTTTGCTCACTCCAAGTCAATTCAATGCCCAGTGGCATGTGTGTTCTGATCCTTCTCTTGCTTCCTGGAAGGTCCACTCCATGTTGGCCTTTTTCTGGTTCCTTCATTATGCTTGGTAAACTACTCTCCAAGCCTTTGTACTAGATGTTTCTGTAGCCTAAAAGACTTTTTTTGTTTTAATGGAAATGTCCTCATCTGTCCTGGCTGCCTTGTAGTAAACTGAACCTCGACAATTCTGTTCTCTTGATTCTCCCAATCTTTTCTCTTCCTTCCCCTTATCACTTGGGAGAGCTTCTGGTGTCACATGGGGCTCTCCTACCAAGCACAGAAGTTAATATTATTATGTCTATTATCATCATTTCTTCCTGAGATAAAGCTATCAGTACTGACACCTTCATTGTTATCTCCAAGTGCTGAAAATGATGTCTGGCGTGTGGTGGGTGGATGCTAAGTAAATATTTATTTAAAAAACAATAAATAATCCTACTCAAAGGGAAAGACACACATTTTTAAATTACATTAATCTTATTCCAGTATTTGTTTTGAAAACCCTGCTTTCTGAATTCAAGTGTGATCCCTAAGTTTGGCTCCTGTCAACTTACTTGAAACTTTACCTTTCATCCTTTGGAGAAGATAATGTTCAAAAACGTGTTGATGGACAAAGTGAGATGAGATAGCCAAGCACACTGAGAACAAAGGATCACCACAAACACTGCAGTGAAGCCACAGGAGTTCTGGTAGTAAGTCCCTGTCTTCTGGAGGAATAGCAACCCAGCAGAAACACTGGAGTTTCTGGATGGCAGATGGGTGGAGATGGGTTGGAACAGGCACAGTGGGGGATTGGCAGTGAGAAGGAAGTAGATAGTGATAGGAAATGGCTATGCTAGAAAACCAACAAATGCCAACCCTTACACATACTGTAGCAGACTGAGAAAACTGTCATGAATACTTGCTACACAGTATGAAAAGGGTGATTTTACACTTTACTCAAGTCTGCAATGTGGTTCCATCACTAGCTTGCTCAGATTTTAAGTCATGATGAAAACTAAGAGAAACAGTGAAAAAAAAATCTCTCTATAAACCAGACTGAGATCATGCAACTAACTCCAAATATGCTCATCTGTTCCAAGGGGTCAAGGTTGATTTCTTTTTACATTTTTTAATTGAATTAATTGTCAGTGTGTGTGTGTGTGTGTGTGTGTGTGTGTGTGTGTGTGTGTGTGCATATGTGTACATGCATGCATGTATGCAGGTGGGTGGGCAGATGGGCAGTGGCGGTGAAAGCTTTTGCTAAGGAGATACCATCCCAGTAGCTGAGGGACCAAGACTGCCTCATAGGAAGCCAGTCATGCATGCACACACAATTTTGTAGACAATTTGATCATTTTATGTTGATCTGCTTTAATTGGGGTTTCCAAATATTTTTCCCCATCTGGCTTCCAATGTTTGAAAAAAAAAATTTGAAAATAACAGTGAGGGTGGTAAGTGAGGAGGAAATTAAGCAAAGTAACTACCCCGCTTCCTTAATAATGCCAACTTTTTTTTTCTTTTCTTTTCCCACTTTGGGAGAAGTAACATGAAAGAGAAGTATTTCACTACAGCCCAACAAGGATACTCAGGGGAATGGGTAGGCAAGAGAGAAGGGTATAGACTCCTTAAGAGAACAGAGGTACTAGCAACTGAAGGAAGGGAAATGGGGAGTGTAAAGATGGGGTGTGTTAGTGGGGTACCCCTATTATTGCTAATAAGTGTCCAAAAACATTTGATTGAGAAGGACTATTTGAGCCAAGACCTAAAGAGAGTGAAATCTTGAGTGGTGAGCAGCAAAGACTCTGGAATGGGAACACCATGGTGGTTTTGAAGATGATCAAGGATATTATGTAGTAGTAGAGTGCCCTGTTTGCTTCTCTTTATAGTGTCCAGTACTTCCAAATATGTTTGTTGTCTGCATTTCCAGCTGCCAAGACAGCACCTGGCACATAGTAGGCTCTATGCAGTGCGATGCTTTGTCACTCAGGCCCCGCTTCAGAACTGAAACACTGCATCTCTGCATGGTTTCAGGCACTTCCCTTGCCTGGGGTGGCAAGGGAATGAAGAAAAGACGCACACACACACACACACACACACACACACACACACACACACACACACAGAGGGGTGGGGTTCACACGGAACAGCTGGCATTAGGTGGGCTGGGTTCTTGCATGGAGAAACCACAGCACCTTTCAGTGCGTGTGTCGTATATAGCTGAATAGAGAGGCAGGGTGATTCCAGGAAGCTGAACAATGAGGCGGGGTTGTTACCTACAGAGAGGGTTTGTGGTACAGAGAGGGGTCAAGGAGACAGGTTTAGCTAATCTCTGTACAACTGGTGACAGGCTGTAGAGAGGGGAAAGCTATGATGCACATTTTCTGCACACACTATCAACATCTGTACATGGGCCAGAGAAATGAGTTGGCGCCACTCTGAGCTGCAGCCTGTGGGTAAGGCTTTGCTGTTTGGGGTCAAGCTGTGGCCCTTGATATGACCATGCTCATGTCCATAGCACATTTCATTCACTCAGGGCCTCCACTACCCACAATGAAGGTTTCTTGGAGTGCTACCAAAAGACAGTTCTCACCTGCTCTCATTGGAGATTATGAACAACGAAAGTACACAATGCCACCCTTTGTTTCATTCTCAAAGACTGACCACACAAGAGCATAAAAGACAGGCTTCTACGCCCCCAACTTGGGAGAAACCCGAAGGGCCACCTGAGTTCCACAGCTTTCCACGTGGTGACCTAACTGTTCATTGGGAAACTCCAGGGCTCAGCTTTTCCTTCTGGTCCATTTTCTTCCAATTCTTCCCCAAATGCTGATTTTCAGAGCACTATTTATTACTCTTTGTCTCTAAATCTGTTCCCCACAGACACCCAACTGACCTTGTCAGGAGGAGTACTGAGAAAATATGCTGAAGTGGGGTTTTGGAAAGATCACTCCACATTTAAAATCAAGTTTGGAAGCTCAGGGGCCTTCATGGGAACATACTGCTTTCTGTGAGAGGGCACACAAAATGAGGAACAGACCCAAGATATGCTCATAAGAGGAGACAAGTTCTGAAGAATAGGAAACTCTGGCTATTCAATATCAAGTGATTAACCATAAAAATATGCACATAGAAGCAGCACTCAACATTTTGAAATATATGTATGAGTGTGTGTGTGTGTGTGTGTGTGTGTGTGTGTAAGAATAACAATTAAAGAGAAAGAGGCATGGGGGTATGGGAGCAGTTGGAGAATGAAGAGGGAGGAGAAAATGATGTAATTATATTTTAATTAAAAATAAAGTAAATTTGGGCGGGAGGGGGGAGAACAAGGGAATCCATGGCTGATATATAGAATTAAATTATATTGTAAAATTAAATTAAATTAAATTAAATTAAATTAAAAAAATAAAGTAAATTTTAAAAGTTTTTCCTATGACTAAATACAGTAGCATTCTCTTTGTTTAGAATCCAATATACTTACTGGACACACTTAATCTTAGTCTATGTTGTTGTTTGTTGTCCTGTATTTTCTTTTCTTTCTTTTTAAGTAATTCTATTTATTTATTTTACATCTCTGCCACAGTTTCCCCTCCCTCCTCTCCTCCCAGTCCCTCCCCCTTCTGTTCCCATACCCCAATCCACTCCTCCTCCATTTCTGTTCAGGAAAGGGCAGGCTTCCCATGAGTATCAACAAAACATGGCATATCACGTTGCAGTAAGACTAAGCACATCCCTGTGTATTAAAGCTGGGCCAGGTGACCCAGTATGAGGAATAGGGTCCCAAAACCAGTAAAAGAGTCAGAGACAGCCTCGGTGCTCACTGTTAGGAGTCCAAGAGAACCAAGCCACACAACTACCACGTATATGCACAGTGCCTAACCAAGCTCTGATCTGTGGTGACCTCTAATTTTAACAGGGCAGGGCCTACCACCACGGTCCACTCAAAGCTACCAATATTATAACACTGAACACAGAGATGAGGAGGTCCACTCAATAGCATGCCAGTGTGTGACATTTCCTCCACACTGATGGGATCAATGGGAACAACTCCAAGAAAAAAACAAAACAAAACAAAACAAAACAAAAACCTAAAATGAAGTGTCTGAGTTTTTGGTATGAAGTTTGTCTTATTTTCAATTTAATTGTAAATTCACATTATTTTATTATGATAACAACTGCTTTTACAATCCAGTCACAAATTTTCTGAAGTTCAGCAATCAACTTTGAAGAGCCAGACCAAACTGGTATAGAACTCTAAGGAGCACATTCCAGAAGACACAGTATGACATTAAGTTGCAAAAACTTGTTGGGAGGACTGGACTGCAGCTCCATTGGCAGAGTGCTTATGTAGCAGGACAGAAGCCCTGGGTTGGATCCCCAGTGCTGTGTAAACACGGTAGCACACGTCTGTAATGCCAGCACTTAGTAGGCTGAGGAAGGAGGATCAGAAATTCAAGATCCTCATTGGCTACATAGGGAATTCAAGGCCAGCCTCAAATTCATGAGACTATCTTACACACACACACACACACACACACACACACACACACACACCCTGTACCATAACCCAATCATCAACAACAAAACCATAATTAAGATCTAAAGTAGGACTATGCAATTTCTTTGTGTAATCAACATTGTGTTGCTGTGGATATCGCTCTGTATAAGTAAAACACTGATTGGCCAGTAGCCAAGCAGGAAGTATAGGTGGACAAGGAGAGAGGAGAATTCTGGGAAGTGGAAGGCTGAGGAGAGAGACACTGCCAGCCGCCGCCGTGAGGAGAAGCAGCGTGTTAAGATAACGGTAAACCACAAGCCACGTGGCAACTTATAGATTAATAGAAATGGGTTAATTTAAGATATAAGAACAGATAGCAAGAAGCCTGCTACGGCCATACAGTTTGTAAGCAATATAAGCGTCTGTGCGTTTATTTTATAAGTGGGCTGTGGGACTGCTGGGGCTTGGCGAGACCGGAGAGAAAACCCCAGCTACATTGTGTCAATGCAAAAGTAAGTCATAAAGATAAGTAAGTTATTTAAAAAACACCATTTTTATCAACATTGGTTTGGAAATCAAGTGTTTAGATCTTCACACAGTATTTTCTTGACATATTAGCATATACAAGGGTCCAACCAGTTCCCTTAAGCAAACATACACAACTCTTATCCTCTTGTTCTATGTTTTGCCAATAATGCTTTCTGAGGAGCAGAAACCTCACAGTTAGTTAGGGATTATTTTACAGTGTGACAAGGACTACAATATAAAATTTGTTCCAATTAACATTCTTACAATTTTTGACTGCTGGAGGGAGAACTATGATTGTTTCCTTTCTCTTTTCTTTTCTTTAAATTGGTATGGTCTTTCTTTTAACGTGTTCTCATAGTTTAAACCTCCTGTCTCAGCTCAGTGGAGCAGACCCTAAATAGAGTGGGATGGAGCCAGGAAGTTTTGAAGATGACAGATGTTACCACGGCCATTCCTTGAGCTTGTAAAAACTCCATCTTCTAAAGTGAACACTGGGGTTATTTACTATCACTATATTTTACTTTAACATTCCTTCACTGAGCTACACATAGAATTACCTATTAGATTAATCAGCACTTCGTTCCTCTAACAAATATCGGCAGAAAGCCAACAAGATGTGGTATCACAGATCTAAAACCAGTTTAAAATGAGAATATCTACTCAGCAGCTTCTGGCTGCACGTCTTTCTACTCTCAGAAGTACAGCCAGGACAAGAAAAAAAATGCAGCAGAGGTCATTACTCACATTTCCTTCTTTTTAAAAGATGTTTTCCATTTTGGGTTTTGAGACCAGGTTACCATATGTAGCTCAAGCTGGCCTTCCATCCTCCTGCCTCAGCTTGCTGAGTGCTGCTGGGATTCTATATGGGACACCACTCCTGGCTCCTATTTCCCACTTCTGCCTGGGTCTGGAGGTCTCCAGGAAAGAGCTCCAAGAAGGAGGTTTATCTAAAGGATAAGAAAGAGGAGAGGATGCTGTGGGCTCTTTTTCCTTTGTGACAAAAGGTGATTTGGTGCAGCACAAGTATCAGTGTGGTGTCTGCATACACTCTCCCAGCGTTTCAAGCTCAACCCTTGATGCCACAGTTTCATTTGTTTTTCTTTTTTTCAAAACTGTATTATTTCCAAATATTGAGACACAATCTTTCCCCTAACCTCTACATAACCTAGAATATAAGAATATGCTACCACGAGTCTTGAGCTTGTCCTGGCCTCTCTCCCTGGTGAGAGAGTGAAAGCTGGATTTATGACTAACTAGGGGTAAAAGGTGCCACATGAGGAGCTGACTTCTGTTGCCATATCACACCCAGGGCATGGGTGTTGGAGCTTCTGGCCCTCAGGGGAAGCGCTTCTGCCCCGTCACCTTCCTCAGTACGTTAGCTCACTGACAGGAGCAGACATCCGGACCATGCTCCAGCACAGTACCCTTCCTTAGCTTCTCTGTCGTTAGGATGGTTTCTCCAGATTCATTTGTTCGTTTTGTTTGCGTGTTGAATTTTGTGTCTTGTCTCTTAACCAACTGACAAGAAAACAGGTTCCTTGAAATTTTATTTATGTATGTATTTAGTTAGTTTTAAATTAGCATGAACAATGTTAGGTTTCATTATGACATTCTCAAACAAAATTTGTTTTTGTTAGTTCTCTTCCTTATCTTTCTTCTCCATCCACTTTCACCAAGTAGTCCCCTTCGTACTGGTCATGAACTTCTTTCTGCTCTGTGTCTCATGAGTCCCATTGCTCTACCCTAATTCCTCCTCACCCCTCTTTCTCTTCTGTCTAGTTTTATAGCCTGCATTCACAATCACTTCATCTTAAATACACATACCTAAAAATTATAAGCTCCTATCTGCCTACGAGAGACACATGTGACTTTTGTCTGAATCTACTTAATCTACTACTTTGCAGTCCATCCTGAATCTGCCTTTATTCACTACTCTGTCTTTGTGCATGGCTGCCATGTAGTAGGGGGCCTCATCATCTTTAAGTGAACATATAAGTGACTAGTTGTGCTTTATTACTTTGGCGTTCTGGGTCGTGATCTCAGGTGGGAATGCCATGTTGTAGTGTAGGATGTTTGGCTCTCTACATTGTCAATATGGAGTTAGCTCCTTGCTCCTTGTAGTGATTCATTTGAAAACATTACTAGATTTGTTTTAGACTTTAATAGGTCAAGATTTTCATTAAATAGTACCTCTGCTAGTTCAGAACATTTATAGACTTTACTGGTACTTAGCACTTATTTGGACTGATAAATTAGAAACTCTATCTTATGTAGCTATTTATCTGGTATATAGTTTAGGTTCCATATTTTATGACTGAATGAGTGATAAGTGATACAAGTGACCACTAACTATGTGACTTAAGCTTCTTGTGGGGATGCTAATCTTGTGTTCAAATAAATGCCTTTTGGCTCAGAGGCCCAGGAAGCCACTATGTTTAATCTAATCTCTAACAGAGAAATTATAATTATTCTTATTATTACTGGTGGGAAAACTGCTTGAATTAAACAAACACTGATTATACCTTGCTTCGCCAGGATAGAGAATAAATATTACTCAAATGTGATAGCTCAAAGAGTAGACCATACTTGTCTAGCAGAAAACCAGTGTTGACTAGTGTCAACTTAAAATGCTCCTATAAACCCCTGAGAATACTCATGAGTTCCACATCCAACCTTACTATGTGTCTTAGTTAAGGTTTCTATTTCTGTGAAGAGATATGACCATGACAACTCTTATGAAGGAAAACATTCAATTGGAGCTGACTTATAGTTTCAAAGGGTTAGTCAATTATCATCAGGGCAGGACATGGCTATGTGCAGGCAGGTCTAGGACTTCAGAAGGAGCTAAGAGTTCTACATCTTGATCTGTATGGAGAAGGAGGAGACTGTGCACTATACTAGTTATAGCTTGAGCATATGAGACCCCAAAGCCCACCCCCCACAGTGACATACTTCCTCCAACAAGGCCACACCTCCTCCAACAAAGCCACACCTACTCAACAAGACCACACCTCCTTCAACAAAGCCACACCTACTCCAACAAAGTCACACCTCCTAATGGTGCCACTGCCTATGGGCCAAGCATTCAAACACATGAATCTATGGCGGCCATACCTATTCAAACTTCCACACTGTGGCTTGCTTTTGTGGACACAGTGTTATTACAGAAGAGTTCTAACATTTTCCCCAAACTATCTGGTGTATGTGATGCTCCTGATTTTCCTTTGCTTATGGGCTTCTCTTAACATCAGCAAGCTCAGCTGCTGTCAATTAGTTTTTAAATGCCATTGAAGAATTGGCAATAACAGAATGACCCCAGCATCTCTCTCATTCATCCCACCTCTTACTATATCGTGATAACCGTTTACTCTCCCCTATAGGCATATCTTCTTCCCGTCTCTCAAAGCTCTACTTTGTGGTCTACCAGGGGAACTGCAACCTCAAATCCTTCCTCAGTTTCAATGAAGACCTTTCTGGAGTTTGGTGGGCTTAATTATTGTACCCAACTCTTCATCTCTTCCTATGTTCATGCATTTTTTCTTGGATGTTTGCATGCTCTCCCTTTGAACTCAGAGTACCCTTCCCTATCGTTTGACTTTGGCCTTGGCCATGTCAAAAGCTTTGGCTGATGGGATATTAGCAGATGTGTAGCAAAAGGTAGCTTGAAATGTGTGTGGGAGGGTGTGTTCACCTCTGGCTGTGCCTTGGCCTTCACCCCGGGGAAGAATGTGCCTTGAATAGCCTGGTGGGACCAAGAGAATGAAAGAGCTGCCAGGAGACCTGACCTGCAGACTTGCAGTAAAGTGAAACCAGGCCAGCTGACTCATAGATCTGTGAGAGAAAAAAGTATTGGTTTCAGTCACTAAGTTTTGAGGTTGCTTTTTATATATACACCGTTATTGTGGCCAAAGCTAATTGATACAAGATGCATCTTTTTCCATAGAACACTAAACTTTTTACATCTATGCAAAGCAGTTTATCATAGAGCTGCTTATTGTCTGAATGTCTTTATTCTCAGAGTAGCATTTTGGCTCTGTCGTTGCACAATAAAATGCATGTTAGAAAGTTGTTGTGCAATAAGAAAAATCTTCATAGAAAGGTGAATATTCCCTCTGTCTATGGACAAAGAAAACCAGCAACTATATGCAATATTCTGCCATATTTCCATCACTGTAAAATATATTAAAGTCCAGCTGGATGTTTTATACAAAAAGTAGATTTATCAAGAAAACAAACAAAAATCCCACATAACTTAATGATTTTTCTGCAAATATCCCTTTCCTTCATAAAAAAAAAAATCCCTTGGAATTATAATTCTTCATATGCTATCTGTTCCTGTACTTTCTGAGAGTGGACTGCATCTTCTTCCCTGTATATCTCTAGCAGGAATTCCAGTGCCTGGCTTGTTATGATCATTGACTATTTTATAACTAAATGGAGATCCTGTAACAACTCACAAGAATAGGAAAAACCCAAGGACCAGACTGACTTTAGGAAAGGTCCAGAGATATAATATAAATGGTGATCCTGAAAGACTGCACAGGATTTGAGGTATCAGAGGAGTCATAGGAAAGTACTTTAAGGAGCAAAATAAAATGTGGTGATGGGTAAGCAAAAGCATGAAAGTCATTCAGAACCCATTTGTGTAGTCATGGTACCAGGGTTGAACCTATGGCTTTGTTCATGTTAAACGGGTGCTTAACCATTGAGCCACATCACCAGCTGTCTTTGGGTTTCTATTGCTGTGAAGAGACACCATAACCAAGACAACTCTTATAAAGGAAAATATTTAATTGGAGATGGCTTACAGTTCAGAAGTTTAGTCCATTATCATCATGGCAGGAAGCATGGTGGCCTGCAGGCAGACATGGTGCTGGAGATGGAGCTGAGAGTTCTACATCTGGATCAACAGGCAATAGAAAGAAACAGTTTACCAGACTGGCAATAGCTTGAGAGTCCAAAACCTCAAAGCTCACCCCCAGTGACATACTTCTTTCAATAAGACCACACCGACTCCAACAAGGCCACACTTCCTAATAGTGCCACTCCCTATGGGCCTATGGGGACCATTTTTTATTCAAACTACCACACACACAAGCCCTCCTTCTTGGTTTGTTTTTACAAATACTGTTATTAAATATAAATGTCAAGATGTTATATATAACATCTGTTATACAAAGTGAAGGTCTCTGTGGTGAAGTAAAAAGCCAACGAATGGTAATAGTGCTTCTTCAAGGCACTGAAAAAATTGTAAGTTCAATAGAGCTTTGCAAACAAACCAAACTAAAAAAAATCCCTAGGTATTTCCTTTTCATTGGAATTTTGAAAATTTTTACTTCAGTTCTGCTCTGACCCTAATCCTGTTGCTTCCAGTTATTCCCAAATACAAAACAGAGCTTTGCCTCAGTCTCCATCATCATTATGAAGTTATTCTTCTTCACTGCTTAGATATATTCTGAAGCACAGCTGGACCAAATGGGTCCAGGATAGTCACTCCATCTGCCATTTGTCCTTCAGCCTGCCACAGTGATAGGCAGGCACAACACATTGCTGTTGTCACTATTTAATTAGTAACTTTCTTGTGAGCAGTTACTGGGTGAGTAATAGCTAGTCATATTGGTGCATTATCTCACTTGAACTGTTGAAACTGGCACAGAACCTGTCAATTTTTTTGCTGAGGAAACTGAGGCTTAAAGAGATTAAGTGATCAAGAGATTAAGTACCAAGTCACACTGAGAGTGGCAGCTCCGTGATTCAAGTTCAGATCTGCCCAACACCAACATCATGCTATTTTTGATGGAACTGACACAGACATCTCAGAAGACCACACGAAAGCTTCCGTATTTCATTTCTATTTTCTACTTCAGCCCGTGGCAAGACAATCACTGCAATGCAAAGTGATGTGCTCTATGTATTATGTGAACCCATGTGCAAATGTGTGTGTCCACTTCTCAGGGATAAAGTTTGCAGAAAATTGTTTTCAAGGGGCACCGACGACACAATTGCTTTTCCCAGAATGCTCACTGACCTCTTCTCCTCAGTGTGCTTGTTGTCAGGCTAGTGAGCCCATGGACGACACCTGGAGGTCAAGCGCTTGAAGAACCACATCAAAATTGAAATTCTTATCCATATCTAGGCTTGTGAAGTTTTCCCACAATCTCCAGTACCTAAGAATGCATTATACTGCGTTTAAATCACTACAAGCAAACACTCGTATGGTTTCCCAGTTGCACGGAGAGTCAGAGCAAGCCCTTCCCCATGCAAACTCGAAAGGCTCAGTAACGGTGACACCTCTGCTAGCAACGAAAGCCGGCACATCCTCTGCCCAGAGAGTTAACTAAATCTTTTCATTTTATTTCTCAAATAGAAATGAAGATTTCTTCAGGACACGCTCACTAACTGAAGTAAAATACAAACGTTCCTAAATAGAACTGAGATACTGCATACCCTAAATGATGCCTTCTCATGGGGAGAGGTGAGGCCTGGAATGACACCATATTAGACAAGGTTTAATGTAATACTAAAACTGAGTCAGCATTAATCCACAATGGGTATTTTAAGCAAATTCGTTCATAGAAATCCTCAGAGAAGCCACTGAGAGAATACTTCTTAAAACACATTATAAAATAAACAAGGGGATGGAAATTTTACCTATAAAATATCTCACAGAAAGGAAAGAAGTCGCCAAATAAAGAATAAGCGAACGTAACACATAGAGCAAACACATAGAAAGTGGGAGCTATAAATCCTACCTTTTCAGTCATTATATTAAATGTAAACATTAAACTTTTCAGTTAAAAAATCACAGATTGCTCATGGTTGGGCAGTCATGTTACTGAGACTTTATGGATGTAGCTTCTGATATTGCTAGGAGACAAAATCTCCTAGGAGACTCCCTGATCTCCGTCTCTAACAATCTTGCCAACTCCTCTTCTTCCATGTTCCCTGAGCCTTTAGGTTAAGGAGTGCTTTGTAGATGCATCTACTGGGACTGAGCTCAAGAGCTCTGCGTTTTGATTGGTTGTGGTTTTCTGTAGTGGTCTCTGTGTTGCAAAGAGAAGTTTCCTTGATGAGGGGAGCTGAACAAGGATCACATCAATGGACATCCCAAACTGGATGGGGAAAAGTCCATGAGGACTCAGAGAACTACAGGCAACTGAGGAAAGCCAAGGGTAAGAGAGGAGGTCTTCCACAGAAAAGAGCACACCACATTGGTTGTCCAGTGCCAAATGGTCAGCCCTGAAAACATACATACAAGCAACATTATATGGAATGACTTGAAGTATGAGTCTAATTAATCTTAATCAATAAAAACCTGGAGTCAGATATCAAGGGTGAAAGCTGAAATATCAGAGAAGCAGAGCAGCAGCCACTAGAGACTTCTTACCTCTATGAAGTCTCAGACCGAATGGCAGATCCTGTCTCTACAAATCCTCTGACTGAATAGGGGTAAGATCCCTTCTCCACCTACTGAGTGCTGGGATTAAAGGTGTGTGTCACCACTGCATGGCCTCTACGGTTACTAGTG
The DNA here is from genome assembly GCF_949786415.1 of Peromyscus eremicus. Lineage (NCBI taxonomy): Eukaryota > Metazoa > Chordata > Mammalia > Rodentia > Cricetidae > Peromyscus > Peromyscus eremicus. Next base: position 15,864,729 of record NC_081418.1, read on the forward strand.
GCTACCTCTACCCTCTGATCTCCAGGCAAGCTTTATTTGTTAGAGCACAAACAAAATATCATACAACACTGAACATGTTATATTTAGGGATATATATGTATCTGTATATACCTATATGCATGCAATAACAATTAGTGAAAAAGAATTTGAATTTGAAGGAGAATGGGGAGGGGTTATGGGAGGATTTGGAGGGAGGAAAGGGAAGAAAGAATTTTTAATTATATTCTAATCTCAAAAATAAAATAATCACAGATTAGGCTATACTTCTAAAAAATTGTCTAATTACTTGCTGTCTAAAAAAGATATACTTTAAAAAATGATGAATAGGCCAAAATTAGATAGATGCTCCTGTTTGACTATGAAATGTCTCCAACAAATTTCTTTGTTAAATGTTTGGGCCCTAGCTGGTGGTGCTCCTCTGGGGGGCTCTGGAAACTTTGGAGGTATGGCCCAGCAAAAGGAAATCAGTCACTAAGGGGCTTTGAAGGCTATAGCCTTTTCCATTCTCTTTCTTGTTGGCTATTCAGTGAATGGACTGCTTTTTCCACATTTCCTGCTACCATGATGCTGTCCCTCATCCAAGGCCCAGAATCAATGTATCCAAAGACTATGAACTGAAATCTCTGAAACCACAGCCTCCATAGTCTTCACTGAATTGTTTTTCTCAGGTACTTCCTCAGAGCAGTGCAAAAGTAACTAATCCAGAATGAAAGAGGTATACTATGCAAATAATAATAATAACAATAACCAGAGGAAAGTTGGAATGGCTGGACTAACAGCAGATAAAAACTAATTTTCAGGCAAAAATTGTTAATAGAAACAAGGGTTATTTTGTAATGGCAAAGGGATTTATCTACCCCTTTAATAATCTACTCTTGTGCATAAATCTATACACATTTGATAATAAAATCCCAAATTCCATAAAGTAAAACCCTATAGAATTGAAGAAAACCAAAAATTCAATAAAAATAGAGATTTCAATAGCCTAGATTCAATAAATGATGCAATGAACCAAAATAAAAATCATCTTGATCAATACTATAAACCAACCTGATGTAATTAACATCTATTAAACACCCCCATTAATATTAACTATAGAACAAGTCTCAATGTGTTTAAATGGACTACAATTAATCAAAGTATATTATATAACAACAATGGAATTAAACTAGGAAAAATACCAGAAAAAAATTTGGAAAATTAAAGCATATTATTCAAAATAACCAATAGGCTAATACAGGAAGTTTTGGTGCAAATAAGAATGTGTTCTGAGTATGTGCCTTATTAAAATTATAAGCTACAGTTGGATCAGTGCTGAAAGGGAACATCACTAAGGAACCAAGTCGGAAAACTTCAAACCAACCATTAACTTTCCATCTTAATAAAGAAAAGAAAAAGGGGAAAGCTGTACCCAAACCAAGCAGAAGGCAGAGTGAAAAGCAGATCATTCTCTAAAGGTTGAGGAAATTGGTGGTTCTTCTACCTAAAAATATTGTAATTGAAAAGTAAAAGCACACTTAATTGTAAAATTATAAAATCAATACGAGTTTGCTGCAGAAAATTAGAAATTGCCAAAATGTGTTTTAAAAAAAAGCTAAAGGATGCATTAAAAAGATCATCCACTATGATCAATTGGGTTTCATCAGAGATGCATGCACGGATGGTTCAACACACAAAAATCTGTCAGTGTAACCCACCATATAAATAAAATGAAAAAAAATCACATGATCATCTCATTAGATGCTGAAAAAACTTTGACAAAATCTAACACCCCAGCCAGGTGGTGGCACACCTATAATCCTAGCACTTGGGAGGCAGAGGCAGGTGGATCTCTATAAGTTTGAGGCCAGCCTGGTCTACAAAGTAAGTTCCAGGACAGCCAGAGCTACACAGACAAAACAAAAAACAAAAACAAAAGCAAAAAATCCAACACCCCTTCATGATAAAAGTCTTGGAGAAATCAGGGATACAAGGAACATACCTAAATATAATAAAAACAATATATAGCAAGCCAATAGCCAACATCAAATTAAATAGAAACTCAAAGCAATTCCACTGAAATCAGGAACAAGGCAAGGCTGTCCACTCTCTTCATATCTATTTAACATAGTACCTGAGTTCTAGCTAGAGCAATAAGACAACAAAAGGAGATCAAGAGGATAAAAATTGGAAAAACTGTGGTTTCAGGGCCAGGGTGGGTTTCTTTGGCTGGTCCCTTTTCCCTACAACTATAGTAATAAAAACAGCTTGGTGTTGGCATAAAAACAGACATGTTGATCAATGGAATCAAATTGAAGACCCAGACATAAATCCATACACCTATGGACAACTTTTTTTTTTTTTCACAAAGAAGCCAAAATTATACAATGGAAAAAAGAAAGCATCTTCAACAAATGGTGCTGGCATAACTGGATGTCAGCATGTAGAAGATTGCAAATACATCCATATCTATCACCCTGCACAGAACTCAAGTCCAAATGGATGAAAGACCTCAACATAAATCCAGATACACTGAAATTGATAGAAGAGAAAGTGGGAAGTAGACCTGAATGCATTGGCACAGGAGAGCACTTCCTAAATATAACACCAGTAGCACAGACACTGAGAGCAACAATTAATAAATGGGACCTCCTGAAACTGAAAAGCTTCTGTAAGGCAAAGGACCCTGTCAATAGAAAAAAATGTCAGCCTACAGAATGGGAAAAGATCTTCACCAACCCCACATCTGACAGAGGGCTGATTTCCAAAATATATAAAGAACTCAAGAAACTAGACATCTAAAAAGTCCAAATAATCTAATTTTAAAATGGAGTACAAATCTAAACAGAGAATTTGCAACAGAAGAATCTCAAATGGGAGAGAAACACTTAAAGAAATGTTCAACATCCTTACCCATCAGGGAAATGCAAATCGAATCAACTCTGAGATCCCATTTTACACCTATCAGAATGACTAAGATCAAAAACACAAGTGACAGCTCATGCTGGAAAGGATGTGGAGCAAGGGGAACACTTCTTCACTGCTGGAGGAGTGCAGACTTAAACAGCTACTTTGGAAATCAATATGACAGTTTCTCAGAAAATTGGGAATCAATCTACCTCAAGACCCAGCTATACTACACCTGGCCATATACCCAAAGGATGCTCAACCATACCACAAGGACACTTACTCAACTATGTTCATAGCAGCTTTATTTGTAATAGCCAGAACCTGGAAACAACCTAGATGCCCCTCAACTGAAAAATGGATAAAGAAAATGTGGTACATATACACAATGCAGTACTACTCAGCTGTTAAAAACAAGGACAACATGAAATTTCCTTGCAAATGGATGGAACCAGAAAAAAATCATCCTGAGTGACTGATGGAGTCTGCAAGATTATGCAGTAGATTACAGCTAACATTTAGAAGGCCAACCCACCAGAAATATATGTATCTGATGGAGGACAAATTCATATGCAGGGCTATGAGGATTACTGCCATTTAAATAGATGGCTGCTTCTTACTGTAAATTTTTTGTGTGAGGCTTTCACCCCATGCCCACAAACTTAGCCATGTATTCCTCATTTTTTAGGCACAATTATTCCTGCATACTATTAGAAGGATGACTTCTACCCACACTGTGTAATTCTGGTGAGAAAAACAAGTCACACAGTCAGATCTTTGTTCCACATTCTGATAAAAACTTACAAGTCTGTTCTCTATAACTATCTTTATGACAGAACAATAAAGAGCCATGACCGGAACAGCAGGCATGTGAGTTATTCTGTATCCCCTCAGATTAAAAATATCCTAAATTCCTTTTGCTATGCTGCAGCTTCTGACCTAAACCCTGGAGGTAGCCTTGCAGAGCTGGGCTCTGAGGTTGCCAATAAGTGAAGTAACCCAGACCCAGAAAGACAAACATGGTATGTACTCACTCATAACTGGAAATTAATGATAAAGTGAAGGATAGCCATGCTACAATCCACAGACAGAGAGGCTAGGTAATAAGGAGGGTCCAAGGGAGTACTCATGGATCTCCCTGAGAAGGGAAAATAGAAGAGATTTCTTGGATGGACTGGGGATTGGCTGGGAATGGGAACTTGAGAGATTGGGTTGGGGGATCAGTGGAGGGAGAGAGTACTGAAAGTGATGACTGGAAAGGAGGGGCATTTCGGGGTCAGGTAGAAACCTGATAAATGGGAAACTCCCGTGAATCTACAAGGATGACCTCAACTAAGACTCCTAGCAGTAGTGGATACATAGCCTGAACTGGCCATTTCCTGTGCTCAGATTGGTGGCCATCTCAATTGTCATCAGAGAGCCTTCCTCCAGTAACTGATGGAAACAGACACAGAGATCTACATGCGAACATAAGTCTGAGCTCAGGGAATCCTGCTGAAGAGTGGGAGGAAGGATTGTAGGCGTCAGAGGGGTCAAGGACGTCATAAGAAAACCCTTAGAAACAACTAATCTGGCTTTTAGGAACTTACAGAGTCTGAACCAACAACCAGGGAGCCTGCATGAGACCAACCTAGGGCCTCTACATGTATGTGACAGTTGTGTAGCTTAGTCTATTTTTGGGACTCCTAACAATGGGAGCATGGGATGTCCCCAAGGTTTTGGCTGACTTTTGGGAGCTCCTCATACTGGATTGCCTTGCTCAGCCTTAATACAGGGGAGGTGCTTAGTGTTACTGCAACTTGAAATGCCATGCTTTATTGCTACCCATGGGACTTCTGTCCCTTCTGAACAGAAACAGAGGAGGAGTGGGGGGGGGGCGTGCAGAGAGAATGTTGGGGAGGGAATGGGAAGAGAGGAGGAAGTGGAGACTACAGTTGGGATGTTAAATAAATTTAAAATACTCTAAAGCCTAGAGTTGTCCTTTCAATCTAAATAATTTTGGAGGTAGGGGAGAAGCTTGAGACATTGTCTCATGTAGCCCCAAATGAAAGCAAAAATGACTTTGAGCTCTTTTTAAACAGTATTTTTATTAATTCTTGAAGATTGTCATGTTCACCCTTTCCCTAAGTCCTCCAATAACAGCGCCCTCCAACCTTCCCCCACTTCCCACTCCACTTAAGAGTTTTCTTCTTCCCTTACCTCACTGAACATGTTGCTCTCCACAGCTCCTCGACTAGTGGTGGGATTTTTGCCAGTGTAGGCCCCACTCCCAAGACTAGTGGGGTCTCCACTGGCAAATGGCCAACCTACTAGGAGTTATATCAAAACTGACTCTCCCCTTCCTAGCAGCTATTCAAAGTCAATAGTTCCTCAGCTAGTGGTGGGATTTTGTGTCCACTTTCCCCTCTCTATGCTGGTGTTTAGTCTGGCTGGAGCTCGAGCATGTCTTGTGAATGCTGTCACAAACACTGTGCATTCATTTGTTCAATCTCCCTCTGTGTCTAGAAAACATGGTTTCCTCGGTGTTACTCACCACTTCTGGCTCTTACTATTGTTCTCCTCCCCGACTTGTGTAAGATTTCTGAGCTTTGGGGTGAGGGGTGTGATGTGTACATCCCATATAGGGCTGAGCTCCTCACAATCTTATTTTCTGCACATTGAGTAGTTGGGGATCTCTGTGTTGATTGCCATGGGCTTCAAGAAGCTTCTTTGATAGGGCTTGGAGATGCTCTGATCTACAGAGATGGCAACATCATTGGGAGTCCTTTTAATACTGTGTGACTTTGCTCTTGATCTTCCTTTTCCTACCAAGTACTAGTCTGCAGGTATGCACCGCCATGCCCTGCCCTTCTTCCCAACATGTAGGCTCACATGCATGAAATCTATGCAGAAGACAGAAAATGAGTAAATTTTTCTATACTTTAAACTCAATATTTACCTGTTTAATTCCTCGGTTTATTAACAGTTTTGTGATTTTTAAATGATGGTATAATGATGCCCCCTGCATATAAAGATTGATCTTTGAAGCCTTTTTCTTCTTTTCGGACATTCAGAGTACTTCAGATACTTTTCTGAGAAGAAATTTCTAGATGGGAGATGACTAGATCAATGCCTGAGCTGCTGGCAGTCCTTTCTCCTGTTGGGACGTTCAGAAAAGCTGTGTCAATTTACATTAATACCAATGGTGCTTGGGAACCCCTGCAGAGAAAATAGTATCTGAATTCAAACTGAGTCATACAATTTAATGAATACTAATACACGGAGACAATAAAAATTATTTAAATATAGAATGGAATTGAGAATCCCTATGTCTAACACCTCAGTTTTACATAGTATTTAATGCTATGAGGGACAAATTGTATAGCTCAAGTCACAAAACTATGTTCATATCTCTGAGTTCAGAATACTTTATTTTTTCAGATACTTTAATATTAAGTGAGACAATATGTGGATAAAATTGTAAAATTTTAGATATTGTAGCTCCATATAAATATACAGATAATAAATCAAATGTAAGCATATTTAATATATTTAAATATACAAGTACATGCATAGAGATACAATAAACAAACATACAAATGTACCATAATATTTTACCATTGCTGTTATAAAACACTTAACAGCAACATGAAGGGAGGAAGGATTTACTTTGGTTCTTGGTTTTAGAGACTTTGGTTCCACCGATTCTGGACCATGGTAAGACAGACATCATGGGAGTGGGAATAAGTGAAAGAGGGGGCTGTTTACCTCATGGCAGTCAGCAAGGAGATATCCTGAGGCAGGGACTGCGGGCCAGACAGTCATCTTCAGAGGTACCTCTCCCCCAGTGACCTACTTCCTCCAACTAAGCTCTACCCCTAAATTTTCTAGGACCTCCCCAGCTAGTGCCCCCAGATGGAGACAAGGCATTCAACACATGAATCTGTTGGGGACATTTAATATTCACACTATAACACTTCACCTTTGCCCCAAAATGTTCATTGTGCAAACTGCATTCAGTCCATCTCCAGAAATGGTACCTGTAGAGTCTTAGCATTTCCAATGCTATTCAAAGGCCCGAGTTCAAAGATTCTTCTGAGACTCATGGTAGACTCTTAGCCATGAGCCTGTGTAAGGAAAAAGGAAAGCTACATATTCCAATATAAAGTGGCAGAGTAAGCATTCCCAGTCTAGTTGGGGAAAACTCAGTGAAAAAGGAAGCAGCTGACCGAAGCTAATGACCAAACATTAGCTCTTACAGGTTCGAGTCTGACATCCAGGTCATGGGGTGTTAATGTGTAAGGTCCAACAGGCTTGAGCGTTCCTGTCCTTGCACTTTGTAGACCAAATTGCTTCTCTCTTGGGCAGCCTCCATTGCTGACTGTTGTGTTGCTTGGCACATTTTTTATTTTTTTTATATTTTTTATTTAAATATCATTTATTTTCATTTATTTTACACACTGACCTCAATTTCCCCTTCCATTCCAGTCCCCTCCCCCGCTTCCCATCTACTCCCTTCCCCTTCTTTCTTCTCCATTCTGAAAGGGGCAGATCTCCCATGGGATTGAGCAAAGCATGGCACATCAAGTTGAGGCAGGATTGGGCTCCTCCCCTTGTCAAGGCTGGGCGAGGTAATCTAGCATGGGGAACAGGTTTGCAAAGGCCAACTAAATCTTTGGCACATTTTTTAAAACATCCAACACTATTGGGCCTCCATTAGAATTTAGAAATTAGAATTTAGGATTCATCATTGCAGCTTCAGAACTGTCTGAACCCTTTCAGAACTGTCTGAATGAACTCCAACCTTGTCACACATTGCCTGACTTCTTGTGACTGCCTTAGACCTCTAGGTGGACTCCTCCTTGACCCCACATCTTTTGAAGCATGAATGTCTGCAAGACCAGCAACATATGACTAATACAAGATCTTTTGCCTCATTCACGTAGTAGTCAGACCTTCTTGGACTATGGCAACAGAAAGGGTCTAGCAGAAGAGGTAGTTATTGTTGTTGTTTTTAATTATTTGATTAACTAGACATCAGTGTGTTATCAGTCCTGATAGGTCTATCAGCTGATAACTAAAATAGTGAATGATGTCCGGGAAATCCATTCCACTAGGATCTTATTTATTCTATAATTTGCAAAATAAATCTTACAGTCATCAACAACAAATACAAGAGCTTTTTGTAGTTCCTATTTGGTTAATCTGAATTTGTGGAATCCAGATGATGAGTTTAACCACTAGCTCTTACACTCTTCATTTGTCTCTGACCTACTTTTCCCATGGAAGACCATCAGGCCAAGAGCAGCAGACAGAGCCACTTCGGCCTTCTGGGGAAAACAATTCTAAGGGTAGTTTCAGCCTATTCAGAAGCTGTCACATGCCCAAGTGCTGAGGTCTGCAGCATAGCCACCAGGCTGGCCCTGCCATGGAGTCCCTTCTGGGGGCTTCCCCAGGTCAAGCTCACATAGAGTTATTACTGAACTCACCCAGGGTCCGTTCCTTCCTTTACAATCTTGTACAATCCCAATCTGCTCACAGCAACGATCCGGTCAGTTTTTTTAAAAAATCCTCTTCAGTATATTTCCAGAAGAAATTTACCATTAACCACTTCATTACCAAGAAATACATAACCACATTAGGACCAAATAATAATAGAGAGGGGGAGGAAAGAAGAGGAAGAGAGGGAGAGAGATGAAGAGAGATAGAGGAAGAAAGATGGAGAGGGAGATGGAGATGAAGAGGGACAGGACATGGGAGGGGGAGGTTCCTGCAAGTCTTACAAGGTGCCTGCTGAGAAGGGAGCTGTAGGACTTGGAAGCTGCTCGCTCATTGGAAACCCAAACCCTACAGTCCTAGTAACTGCGTTTTAAGTTGCAATGGTATTTCAGTCTTCAAACCAGTTGCTATTAAAGCTGTCGAGTAGGCAGCAAACAGACTGATATCAGAACCTTTTCCTTTGGGGAGGCCCCATGCCTAGTCTGTGTCCTAACTGTTCCCCGTTCTCCAAAATGCAAATAGGAGCTCCGTTGTCTAGTGGGAGTGATCCTGACCTCCAGAAAGCACTCTAGAGTGTCCAGGTCCTCCCTGGGGTTCCTTCCAGAACTAGCTGGAAAGTTTCTCTTGCTTGTAGAGGTCATTCTATTTGTAACAGCTGAAGTTAGCTTGCCAGTGGCCACATTATTTTAGCTTTAGGAAGGAGGCAGCTGTATGGAATGAAAAGGAATGAGGACAAAACCCAGGAGGAAGCAGAATCAGGAGAGAGAGAGAGAGAGTGCTACACACAGCATCGGAAGCCTCGGGATCCTGGGACTCTTGGGCCAACCCGACCTATGGGCTCCCACCACATGAGACAAAACATCTCTTTTAGCAGAAGCCAGTTTCTGTGGGTTCTATTACTTTTAAATGAGGCTTCTTGGTAAGATGCTCATCTTTGTATATGCCAAACACCTCTATCCTCTTTCTCCTTTACAAATTAGGATCATTCTGTGTTCACTGCTTTGTGGCTTGCTCTTTATTGAATGTCATTGACGTTTTTCCAGGTAGCATTTGTGAGGCAACCTCATTCTGTTTTAGAAAGAGCAGATCAAGCTGGATGAGAGGGCACCATTCCTCTACTTATTTTTAAAGTATCAGTTGGTTGAGTGGACAATCTGTTGGGTTCTCAGTTTTTGATATTACAGCACAGTTTGAAGTGTACACCTTGTAAAAATATCTCCAGGCATTTGGGCGAGTGTTTTTAGAAGATAAACGTATGGCAATGCCATTTCTGGGTCAACAATTTCATGGAGTTCTTCACAGACATTTTATAGAAATGGGCAAATTGCCTTCCAAGGGTGAGCAGGGTCAACACCAAGCTTGCAGGAGTTGTGTGTCAGAAAAGGCACCTTCCTCATCCTAACCAATGTGGGATATTGTGACTTTTAGATTTTGTAATGTGAGAGGCAAACACCCACTTTATTGTTCTAAGATGTGAACAATAGATACATTTGTATATCTATATGCATATATACACATACAGAAAGCTATGTAGAAAGACTGAGTTGAGAGCCTTCCCTTCTGTTTATGTTTCTTCTCCTGGGACATGCTTGCACATAGTTCTTGCCTGTTTTTCTCTCCTGAGTTGTTCATGTTTCTCCGGGTCATGTGTAATAACTTCATATAGATTAAGTGTGTAAGTGTGCTCTGTGCCATCACCTGTTATTCACCCCCCTGACCTTTCTCATTTTAAAAATTCTGGAGGTAGCAAGTTTCTCGGGATGGAGGTTAATGGCGCCCAGGTGATGGGCTCTGCAGAAAGCCAGTGGGTGGCAAGGAGCAGAGCAGGGAAGGATCTCACAAAATCAAAAAGGCATTTGAAGTGTCTGCCATGAGGCAGGTGGCACTGTGGATCTGGGGGAGCCGGCAACAATGGGGATGCCCTCAGAATGCAGGCATGGAAAGCAGAGCCATGTGCTCTGACCACAGACGCAGAAGAACCTGCCACAGCTGTTGGACTTGAAATGTTTTTCCAGTGATCACTGAAGCAGTCCTGGAAAGAAGCTATGTAATTCCAGAAGATGTCCTTTAAGATTTTGAAGCTTTAGATCAAGGTAAGTGTCCTAGTAAGGAACAACTGGTAAGGTATATTACTCAGAGATGGGCCTTTCCCTGGAGAAGAAGCAGAAGACATGTCTGCTCCATCCAGCCCAGTTCCTGACAAGAGCTATAGAGCAACAGAGATGACTAAAAGGTGTCTGCAGCCAGTTCCTAATTGAGAGAACTGTAAAGCATTACCGTCCTGCCTACTATTTTATCTTGTACTTTCTGTACCTGCGTGCCCTGTTGCATACCTGTTATAAGATACTTTGTTTGTAAAGGATGATAATAGTATAAAACAAATATATTTAGTATGTCTAGTCATATGGAACAACAAATTGCTAATTAGTTAAAAACTATTCTTAAAACATTAAACAATTCTTATTGATATCTTGTTTGCCATGTTGAAAATGTAATTTTCACATACATGTAATATACATATATATATATTTCACAAATATGAATATTTTCCTCTTCTTTCATTTAAAAAATTAGCGATGTTATGAAGCTGCTTCTAACATCTACTCTTCGAAGTTTTATTTTATTTTATTTCTTCTCTTTGGTGACAGGGTCTCCCTATGTATCCATGGCTGGCCTGAAGCTCCTTACGTAGACCAGGCTAGCCTCAAATTCACAGAGCTCTGCCTGCCTCTGCCTCTTAAATGCTGGGATTAAAGGCGTGCTCCCCTCTTTCTTTTTCTTCTTCAATGTTTTACATTTGCTTTCCAGTAATACTTTAACATCTAGCTATAAAAATTTCAATTCTGGCCGGGCGGTGGTGGCGCATGCCTTTAATCCCAGCACTCGGGAGGCAGAGCCAGGCGGATCTCTGTGAGTTCGAGGCCAGCCTGGTCTCCAAAGCGAGTTCCAGGAAAGGCGCAAAGCTACACAGAGAAACCTTGTCTCGAAAAACCAAAAAAAAAAAAAAAAATTCAATTCTGGCTGGCTTATGTTTGCAGTGTTTGGAGAGTGGAGACAGGAACATCAGGAACTCAAGGTCATCCTTAGTTACATAGTAAGTTAGAGTTTGGCCTAGTCCTCCTGTGACCCTGTCTCAAACACACAGATAATTCAAGTTTTGGGCGGGAGGCCGGGCGGGTAGAAGAGAGTATGTTAACCCCTTCAGGTTGCTAAATGTAATTAACAATAATTTTGAGAGGAAATCTACTTTTTTCTTTTAGTACTGTGCTATGTTAAGCACACAATGATATTTTACTCTGCACAAATGTTGGTAACCCACCCTTCAACTAAGTAATGATTGGCAGCAGTTGAGGGGATGTCCTGCAAGACCACCTCTTACGTCACTTTTGTGAATGGTCTGGCATGAATCAGAGAATTTCCCCAGGTTTCTTTACTCCATCTTAGAAAAAGCGTTGGAGATAATAAGCTCTAAGAACTCTTCTAACAGCAAATGTTCCAGAATCTATGAATTCTTTGCTCACATTTTCATTTATTTAAGTCTTATACTCAGTGACATATCATTTTATATTTTGCTAGTATAAATGCAATGTATTATGTTTTAAAAGACAGTTTGGGGGTTAATGATGTTGGGTGGAAATTATATTTACTAAGTTTCTATCAGGTCCCAGGCTCTGTATATATATTATTTTATTTTATTTGATCTCTACAAGAAACTTTTGTAGTGCCTTGTTTCAGATGTGTGAATTTCAGTTTACTGAGGTTTAGTGACATTTCTGGAATTATACATTGGAATGGAGTAAGCTGGGATATCATGTAATCTTCATGTTGTTTGATTGGAGTATTGTAAGATTATTTTCCTTAAATATTTTTGTTCACAAACAAAATATAAATATTTTGGACTATATAAACTATTCCTATGGCTTACAAATAAGAAAGCATAAAAAAAGACACAAAACACAAAGTAGCAGGTAGGTGGTTTTTTTTTTTTAACTCTTTGCTCTTTGAGGGCTGCCACCCACCTCCCAAATAAATACAGGGGGTCTTATTCTTACTGGCCTTAGCTTGGTTCTTCTTAAATTATCCCATCTACCTTTTGTCTCTGGGCTTTTACCTTTCTCTATTCTGTATACCTTTCTTTCTTTCGTACTCTCTGGCTGGCTGTGTGGCTGGAGGCCTCCTCTCCTCCTTTTCTTGCTCCTCCATTCGTCTATCCCTCTCCTGCCTGGCTATTGGCTGTTCATCTCTTTATTAGACCAGTCAGATGTTTCAGGCAGGCAAAGTAATACAACTTTACAGAGTTAAACAAATGCAACATAAAAGAATGCAACACATCTTGGCATCATTAAATAAATATTTTACAGCATAAATAAATGTAACACACTTTAAAATAATATTCCATAACAGTAGCAGGTCAGTATTTTATTGCATTAACTGTTATTTTCTTCTTTTTTATTTTAAGATTGTATTTTAATTACATTTCTCCCTTCCCTTTCTTCACTCTAAACCCTCCCATAGACCCCCACTCTCCTTCAAAATCAGTCTCTCTTTTCACTAATTGTTATCAAATGTATATATGTGTATTTATACACACATACATATACATATGCATATACATATATACTCCCAAATCTAACTTGTTAAGTCCATATAGTGTTACTTGTATGTATTTTAGGGCTAACGGTTTGGCACAGGACAACAAATTGTGTGCTCTTCCATGGGGAGCACCACCTCTCCAGCTCCCAGCTTTACTCAGTTACTTGTAATTCTTGTGTAGAATCGAAGCCTCATGGATGTTTCCCTGTGGAGTATGGCGTGTTCATTGGTGTCCTCCTTGTTCAGCTCACCTTTGGGTGGTCACGTTGGTGAGACTTTACAGGTATAGCTTCTGATGTTGCTAGGATACACAATCTCAGAGCAAAGCCCCTGATCCTCTGGCTCTTGCAATCTTTTCTTGCAATCTTTTGTCCCCTCTTTTGAATATTCCCTGAGTCTTAGGTATGGGGGTGGTTTGTAGATGTATTCACTGGGACAGGGTTCGACAGCTCTGTATATTGATTGGTTGTGGATTTCTGTAGTGGTCTCCATCTGTTGTGAAGAGAAGTTTCCTTGATGAGGACTGAAGAGTACACCTGTCTGTGGGTTTAAGGACAAATGTTTGCAGATTGTTGTTAGAGATGATGCTACATTAGTAAATAAGTGGTTGTAGATTCTCCTACAATAACCATGATTTCACTAGCCCTGGTGAGTTAGCTAGGTGTCCAGTACCAGGCATGGTATCCTTCTTGTTGAGCAGGTCTTAAGTCCAAATATCCAATTAGAGAGCTGTCAGTTATTGCATGAATCCTAAATGGTCTTATAATAAAAACCTGGAGCCAGATATCAGGGTGAAAGCCAAAAGATCAGAGAAGCAGATCAAGCCACAACCACCACCTCTTACCTCACCAACTCCTCAGCCTGAAAGAGCATGAATTCCTGTTCCCCACCACTCCCATGCCTTATATTCCTTTCTCTGCCCAGCCATATCACTTCCTGTTTCAACCTTCTTAGTGCTGGGATTAAAGGTGTGTGATCCCAAGTGCTAGAATTAAAGGTGTGTGCCACCACAGCCTGACCTCTACGGCTAACTCTGTGGCTGGCTCTGGCCTGTGATCTTCAGGTAAACTTCATTTGCTAAGAGTACAAACAAAATATCACCACAGTCAGTTACTATCAAGGTAGGCACATCACTTTTGCACTGGTAGAGTTATGGTGCCATGCTGACCTTTGATGCAGTTCATAGGTGTTACAGCTGGTTGCTTCCCTCCTCTGGAAACTTGCATGGCACCTTCTGGTACCATGAAAGCTTAGGGAGGGAGTGTTTGGGTCAGCCTAGCTGAGGAGCCTCTAGGCCCTGTTTCTGAAGTGCATGGTGACTTCAGCAACAGGGACTTCTGACTCTGGAGAGGTAGCCAAGGGCAACAGCAACAGGCGGTATGTTTTGGGAGTCTCTTACACAGCTCTGGCCAACAACAATTCAAAAGATGGCTTTTCATGCTGGTGTTGAGGTCTTTAGATAGTCTTTGGCTCTTGAAGGGAGTTCCACTAGCCCAGATGAGAAAACTATGTATGTATATTTATACACAGAATTATGTACATTATAGGGTATTTGATAAACAGGTAATACCTGATTCCTTGTGGCTTTTCCAGCCATTTATATTGCTATTTTATCTGCCTCCCTCCTTCTTCTCTGAAGAGTCCCTCTTTTCTCTGTCCCTGTCAGATCAACCGTATACTACTATTTCCTTTATCCCTCCCACCTTCCTCTGGATTAGCCTTCCTCCCCCTCCCTAGGGAGCCCCCTTTTCCCGTTTGTCTGATCACGTCACTTGTGCCTTGCGATTACCCCTCTACTGTTTCCCAGTCTCCCTGTCCTGGCAATGGCCCTGTTTTGCTGCCCAGTCTCTGTAGTCCTACAGGCTGTGTGTTCACATCTGAAGACCCAGAGCTCGGAACCTCCAATAAAGGAGAACATGGGGCGTATGTCTTTCTGGGTCTGGGTTACCTCACTCAATATACCTTTTGTACTTCCATTCATTTACCTGAAAGGTTCATGACTTCATTTCTCTTTACTGCGGAATAGTATTCTGTAGTGAACATACCACATTTTCATTAACCACCATCAGTTGTAGGACATTTGGGTTACTTCCGTTTCCTACCTGTTGTGAGTAGAGCAGCAATGAACACGGCTGAGCAAGTATCTATGGAGTATGATGTAGAGTCCTTTGGCATATTCCGAGGCATGGTGAAAGTGGACCACATGGTAGATTTATTTTTCATTTCCATAGTGGCAGCAGCTGTTTGCAATCCCACAACAGTGAAGGAGGGTTCCCTTTCCCCCTCGTCCCTTAGCATTTTTGTTGGTTCTTCCATTGATCCCTGCCATTCTGACTTGGGTAAGATGAAATCTCAAAATTGTTTTATTTTACATTTCCCTAATTGTTAGGGTCGATGAACTTTTTTTAAAAAATGTGTTTCTTAGCTATTCTTTTTCTTCTTCTTCTTCTAAGAACTCCCTATTCAGGTCCTATGCCCAGTTTTTGAATGGGCCATTTTTTAACTCCATTTTTTGAGGTTTTTTTTTTATATATTTGAATATTAAGCCTCTGCCCGATATATAACTAGCAAAGAATCTTTCCCCCTCTGTGGGCCTCCCCTTCACAGGACTGTTGCTGTTGCTGTGCAGAAGCATTTTACTTTCATGAAGTCCTGCTTGTCGGTTGTTGGTCTTAACTCTTGGAGTAAATAGAGCCCTGTTTGGGAAATCCTTTCTTATACCTGTATCATGTGTAATACTTCTGTGTTTCTTTTTAGCTGTTTCAGTGTTTCTGTTTCAGGTTTAGGTCTTTGATCCATTTGGAGTTAATTTTTGTGTAAGGTGATAAATATGGGTCTAATTTCATTCTTCTGCATGTACATATCCAGTTTTCCCATGACCATTTGTTGAAGATGCTGTCTTTTTTTTCCTTGCATGGTTTTGGCATTTTTGTCAAATATTAAGTGGCTGAAGTTATGTGTGCTCATGTTTGGGTTTTCTATTTTGTTCCATTGGTCTACATATCTGTTTTTGTGCTGATACCATATTGTTTTTATTGCTATGACTCTGTAGTATGTCTTAAGATATGTAATTATAATTCCTCCAGCATTTTTGTTTGTTTGATTATTTTTTGTTTTTCCTTCAAAATAATTTTGGATATCCTTTGTCTTTTGTTGTTCTGTGTGAATTTTAGAATAGGTTTTTCATTCTTTCTTTTTTTTTCTATTTCTGCCAAGAATGAGATGGGAATTTCCACTGAGATTGCACTGAATCTATAAATAGCTTTTGGTAAATGGACATTTTTACAATGTTAATTCTACCAATCCATGAGTATGAAGTGTCTTTCTATTTTCTAAAACTTTCTCTCTTTCATCATAAGTTTGAAGTTTTCATTGTAGAGGTTCTTTATTTATTTAGTTAGGTTTGTTCTTAGAGATTTTATTTTCTTTGAGGTTATTGTGAATGGGAGTGTGTACATGATCACCTCTGTGTAATAATTGTTGGTGTATAAAAATTATTGTACAAATTGATTCCATCTATACCCTGCCATATTGCTGAATTTGTTTATCATTTCTGGTATCTTATTATCTGCAAATAGGGATAATTTGACTTCTTTTTCTTTTACTTCTATCAATTTAACAATTTAACTTCCTTCTTGTCTTAGGGTTTTGTTGCCATGAAGGAACACCATGACCACAGCAACTCTTATAAAGGAAAACATTTAACTGGGGCTGGCTTACAGTCTCAGAAGTATAGTCCATTATTGTCATGGTGTGACATGGTGATGTGCAGGCAGACACAGTGCTTGAGAAGGAGCTGAGAGTTCTACTTGTTGATCCACAGGCCTCAGAAGGAAACTATGTACCACACTGGGCATAGCTTGAGCATATAAGACCTCAAGCCTCCCTCCACAGTGGCACACTTCTTCCAACAAGGCCATACCTATGCCAACAAGGCCACATCTCCTAATAATGCCACTCCCTGTGGGCCAAGCATTCACACACATGAGCCTATAGTGGCCATATCTATTCAAACCACCGTAGTGCTCTTGTCTTATTACTCCAGCTGCACTTCGAGGACAATGTTGAAAAGGAGTGGGAATCATCCCCGTCTCATTCCTGGCTTTAGTTTGATTGCCTTAAGTTTTCCTCCCCTCAGGATGACGTTGGCTGTGGTCTTCTTGTATATAGCTTTTATTGTGTTGAAGTATGTTCCCTCTACCTGTGTTCTATAAGACTTTTATCACAAAGCCATGTAGGATTTTGTCAAAGGCTTTATCTGCATCTAATGACATGATCATGTGATTTTTGTCTTTAAGTCCATATTATATGACCTATTACATTTATTGACCTGCATATGTTGAACCATCCTTGCATTTCAGGGATAAAACCAACTTGGTCCTGGTGTGTATTCTTTTTGATGTATGTCTGTTTTCTATTTGCAAGTATTTATTGAATATTTTTATAGTTCATTAGGGATATTGGCCTGTAGTGTTTTTTTTTTTTTTATTGTCTTTACCTGGTTTGGGTATTAGGGTGATACTGGCTTCACAGAAAAAAATTGGGAGGTTCCTTCTGTTTCTATTTTTTAATAGTTTAAAAGGGACTCATTTTAGAGCTACTTTGAATGTCTGGTGGAATTCTGCTGTGAATTCATCTGGCTCTGGGCTTTTCTTAGCTGGAAGGCTTTTTACTACTATTTCAATCTCCTCATTTGTTATAGGTCTGCTTAGATTGTTAATGTCTTCTTAGTTTAATTTTAGTGGTTTGGATGAATCTAGAAAATAATCTACTTATTTTAGGTTTTCCAGCCTCATGGAGTACAGATTTTAAACATATTCTGTTATACTATTCTGAATTTCTTTGGTGTCTATTGTAATGTTTCCATGCTCATTTCTGATTCTATCAATTTGGATTCTTTCTTTCTTTCTTTCTTTCTTTCTTTCTTTCTTTCTTTCTTTCTTTCTTTCTTTCTTTCTTTCTTTCAGTTATGTGGGCCAAAGGTCTGTTAATTTTGTTCATCTTCCAAAGAACCATCTCTCAGATTTGTTGATTCTTTTTTTAAAAATTATTTTATTCATTTCAGCTCTGGTTTTTATTATTTCTTGCTGTTGACTGGGTTTCAATTTGGCTTGTCCTAGTTTTTTTCAACTTTTTGAGTTGCATTATTAAGCTATTTGCTTGTGCTTTTTCTGATTTTTTTAATGTAAGCACTTAGAGCTATAAATTTCCCCCAGGACTGTTTTTAAATGTCACTGAGGTTTTATTGTACAGTGTTTTCATTTTCATGAATTCCAGGCAGTTTTTTTTATTTCTTGATTTCTTTCTTGATCAGGTCAATGTCTTATTGATTCTCTAACCATTTATGTCAGTGTTAACAATGCACCTGGAAACTCAGCTCACTATGGGAAAAGGTTTATGTTGGCTCACAGTCTCAGAGGTTTCGGTCTGTGTTCAGCTGGCTTCTTTCGGGGGCAGTGGCAAGACAGCATTTCCTGGTAGCAGAGGAAATTGCTCATTCTATGACAGCCAAGAGGCAGACAACCACTGGCAGGAGGCAGAAACCATCGCAGGGGTAGAGTTACATTATCTTCTTCCAGGGCACAGCCTATTGACCTAACTTCTTCCCACTAGGCCTAACATCTTAAAGATACATCATCTTGCAGTAGGGTGCAGTCTGGCAACTAAGTCTTTAAACTATAAGACTTTCTGGTACATCAAAACCACAGTACCACAGTCTCTAGCTTTTATTTGTTCTTCTGGAGTTTTTCTAAGCACATACATGTAAACATGATTGTTTATTTCAGTTTTGTTTCAACAATAGCATATTTTATAATGGGTATACTTTTAAAATTTAACATTATTCCTGAGGAAACTTTTCTTCATTTTGACAGGGCAGATTCTGTCATAATACTTCTTAATATTTATTCTTGGAAAAAATTTACATATGCCTACAAGGTAACTTGATCATATCTACCCTTCACTTCCCCCATCCAACTCTCTACAGAACCCCCATCTCATATCCTGTCCAACTTCGTGTCCTCTTTTTATAATTTCTTTATTTATTTTGAACCCACTGAATCCAATTAAGGCTCTCTCTCTCTCTCTCTCTATATATATATATATATATATATATATATATATATATTTGTGTGTGTGTGTGTGTGTGTGTGTGTCTGATTATCTGCTGGGGAAAGGGGAACCTACCAGTGGCCACACTCATAAGAATGTCGCTCCCCCCTCCCATAGCAGCCATCCACTGCCATAGCTCCTTAGCTGGATGTGGTAATCGCCCCCTCCCCATGCTCTAGCTTTCTCACTGGTTTGATATTGTGCAGACCTTGTGTATGTAACCACTGCTGTTGTGAGTTCATGTGTATAGCAGCCGTGTTCCAACCAGAGGACAGCTTTTCACAGCACTCCTCCCTATCCTCTGGCTCTGAAATTCTATGAGCCCCCTCCTCCACAATGCTCCTTGAGCCTTAGGGTGGGTGGACAGTGTAAATATAGATGTCTTGTCTCTGGCTGAGCACTCACAGTTACTTATTCTTAGCAGTATCAACATTAATGAGTCTCTGCATTAACCATTACCCACTGCGATAAGAAGCTACTCTAACCAGGGTTGAGAACAGCACAAATCTATGGATATAAATATAAATGTCTAGATGAGAGTCTGACAACATGATCATTTAAAAAAACAACAAACATGTCAGTAAGTTCTCTCTTGAGGCCTATGGCATCATCCATAGTCATGAGTTGTGACCAAGTTTATAAGTACCAAACACACAATCCTTCAAATCCAGAGAATAGTAGTTATCCACAGAAACAGTCTTTGTACCAGAAGGCATGTCTTTCCTGGCATGTCAGTGTTGTATGTAGGGTCCAGTGCTGGATAAAACCATCAATATCATTTCTTACCTCAGCACTCTGAAAGCTAGACAGCAGACTTTCCTAATCAGTTCAAGACTGAATTATCTGTGTTGTGCAAACACATTACATGTTGTCTTCAACAGCAAGGTCTTGCTATCTACTTTTATTGGACAACCAAGATCAGTGGCAATAGCCTATGTTTGTTTTATGTATCTCTGCTTAACACACAGTTAACATGTTATGAGGAACCTAAGGACCACACGGAGAAGTCAAATGTAAGAGTTCCAGGTTACAATCCTAGACATAGATGTAGAAGAATTTGAAAAGGGATTAAGAGGCATTGAGAATCCCCAGTCATAGGAAAGAACAAAGGGTTGGCTTCACTTGTTCCATAGGCTGAGCAAGCATGAACACATCTGCACTTCAAAAACAGAGTGTAGAGCCCAATTTCTCTGGGTGGGGGGATTTATAAGCTGTCTCACACAGTGTTTGACTATTGGGATATACAGTACTGTGTCTTAAGTGCCTCTGAACTCTAGGATCACTCTTATAGACATCAAGTTGTCCAGCCTTCTCATTGGAAAGGGACACAGATCATCTCTCTATAACTGATAAAACTCTATAGCATAAGCCATTCACTTGCTTGGACAACCTCTTAGCATTTTTTAAGATGTATATGTATTATTTTAAATGTGTGTGCACGCAATGCTATATGTGCATGTTAGAGCAGGTATCCATGGAGTTCAGAAGAAAGTGTTGGATCCCCTAGAGCTGGAGTTGCAGGCAGGTGTGAGCCACCTGACACAGGTGCTGGGAACTGAACTCTGGTAGGCCCTCTGCAAGAGTGGTGTCTGCTCTCAACCACTGAACCACCTCTCCAAGCCCTCATTAAACCACTGAAAAATGTTGTTGGCTGGTCTCACCTAAATGGAATCCATTATACCCTCCTACACAGAAATAAGTCTCTGCCACGGACCCCTGCCCACTCTGTCTCAATAGCTCACCTTCCCTAATCTTCCTGATTTCAGCCACTGCCTTTGTTTGAGGATTTCTCATGGAAAATATTCCTGGAATGAAAATGAAAGAGAGAAAAGAAGAAAAAGGGTAGAGATGAAATTGTGAGTAGCCATAGAAAATAGAACCTCCACACTGATCCTGTGTTAAGAAAGGGGCCAGGGAAGATTTGCAAAGCAGCTGTGATTAACAGTGTTTACTATTTTAGTGAAGATCTGGGAGTCAAGGAAAGACAACACAGATTGTGTTGGTGGTCTTTCAGAGCATAATAGTGACAGGTTTCCTTTGTAAGGCATTTTCCATGGGGTCAGGAGCCCTTTCCTGTCTTCTTTATTGCCATAACTTCAGCATCTAGAATGTTTCATGTTCATAGATATCCTTAGTTAAGCAGGGTGATGAGAGTTAGCTTGTTAAAAAGGACTTGGCATATTTCCCCATAAAGGTGAGTAGAAAAGAACATGAAGGAAATGTAATGTTTTGAGGTGAACAGGAGAAATTTTGGTAGAAAAGCCATAAAAGACAGATACACACAATAACCTGGATGAATACAAAACAAGTATTTGGGGTAAAGGAAGGCAGTATTATGATTATATTGGCATGAAACTATATTAAAAGAATACACAGAAAGGAAGTAAAAGGTTGGGAAGAGAAGGTTATGAATGGGATGGGGGCATTCTGGAGTTGATGGCTGATTTGTATTGATTATGGTGTAGGTTTCATAGATATTTATCTGGCAAAGCATTAAGTGATACATTTAAATATTTTCAGCTTATTTAAAGTCCATTATAACCACCAGGTTATAAAAACAAAATATTTATATACATCCAGAATTTGTTTTGATTTCCTTGATACATAAACATATGCTACTAATATAAAGGCAAGTAGGACTCAACTTCTTTTAAAGTAACTTAGCCAAGTTTTTAAGTCCCCCCCTTGCTCTGGGGATAAAATCCAGTGTTTCATGCATGCTGGGCAAGTGTTCTAATCCCAAGCCACACCTCTAACATCACCTCTTCTGAAGCCTTTTTGTGGATAACTTCATATAAAGAAAGCACTTACTTAATCATGACATGTATATATCAGTTTCACTGTAATGCACATTGTTCTCATTATTTTAATTAACCTTTGAATGACCTCATTAATATCATGAAGAATTGAGACACTAATCTTCTAGGTATAGAGAGGAAGGTTGGTGGGTACAATTCTATTTTAATCCAGGAACAAAAAACACTGAAGAGTCTTTGCTCAGATGTGATCTTAGAGTAATTTCATTCTAATAATGTTCAGGGGAAAATGGTTTCATTTTTCTTAAAAGAAAAAAGCCTCTAAACTTGTGATAGTCAGATATTCTGAACATGCATTCTTCCCACTCTGCTCTTAAGCTGAGAATTTGCAAGGAACTAGTTCATTATCCTTAAGTTCACATGAGAGTCAAAGCAATCAATGTGAGGACACCAGTATTGTGCCTTGTCCTGCTAGCAATCTTTCTCTAAACATTTTCTTTTTAAAAATATATTTAATGTATCTATTATGTGTGTGCTTGTGTGTAATATACTCTTGCCACAGCAGATGTGTGGAAGTCAGAGGACAACTTGCAAGAGTCAGTCCTCTCCTTCAGCCATGTGGGTCCTGGGGATCAAACACTGGTTGTTGTGTTTGACAGCAGGCATCTTTACCTGCTGAGCCATCTCACTAGTCCTCCCTGAACATTCTCAAGCTTTGACCTTGCTGGAGCCATTTCAGTACTAGAATAAGATTGACATTCTTTATCATAGTTAGAAATACCTCTGAGTGTTGTTGTTAAGTTTGATAAACCATTTTGTCTCCTAGACTTGACTCCACACCATTTCAGACTATTTCTAATTCTTCTATGTTAATACCCTCAAAACTAGCAATATTTTTTTGGGGGGGGAAATCTATCTTTATTTTACTAATAGGTTCTCTGACCAATTCCCTTGTACAAAGATATTTTTAAATTTTCATAAAGAAAGCATTTTGTTACATTTAAAGTCATTATAAAAATATTTCATGTTTTTCATATGTGTAGAATACATATGATCATTTAATGTATGTTAATGACAAACATTCCAGGAAATAAACTATGTCAATTAAATAAATCAATGTCATTCAAAACATTATGTAGACTAATTTCTCACCATTTTATGTGACACAGATTATTCTGGGGTCAATAAAAAATAGCTTAGTGCAAAAGGTCTATGTTATGAGAAAACTAGTACATAAGCACCATGGTTATGCAGATATTTTATTCACACATATTTGTCTGTTAAAAACTTTAGAAAAGAGCTTAAGCATGTATCAAATCATGACCCAAAATCTTGAGACCCTATATTTGATCGTGAGTACAGAAGAAAGAAACAAACAAACATGTAGTTGGAAGTTTTTCTGTGTCCTGCCCAGTCTCGCGGCTGCTCAGATCCAAATAAACATATAGAGGCTTATATTAATTATAACTGCTTTGCCATTAGCCCAGGCTTATTACTGACTAGCTCTTACACTTAAATTAACCCGTAATTCTTATTTATGTTTAGCCACGTGGCTTGGTACCTTTTCTCAGTTCTGCCTTGACATCTTGCTTCCTCTGTGTCTGGCTGGTGACCCCTGATTCAGCCTTACTCTTCCCAGAATTCTCATCAAGTGTTTATCCTGCCTATACTTCCTGCCTGGTTACTGGCCAATCCAGTGTTTTATTTATCAACCAATCAGAGTAACACATATTCACAGCATACAGAACAACATCCCACATCACAAACAAAAAAAATGGAGACACTAAAGATTCTGAACAACCAACACAGTCCTAGTAAACAGGGCAATGCCCTACATATCACAAGACTGGATCTGAAGTTCCAGCACAGAGCTATTGTTATAAAGGGGCATGTAGACCCATGGAGGATGGTTAAAGAGCTAGGGTCTTACCCACCTGCCATATCTACCCAGTCTCTTGACAGCACTGCCCAAAGTATGCATTGGAGAAAAGGCAAACTTTTCTGCAAGTAACGCCATGAAAACTAGACATCCACATGCAGAAGAACACAGATCCCCACTTCTCACCTGGTACAAAATCAATCCAAAATGCATCATAGACCATAACCTGAAACTCTAAAATGACAAGAGGGAAACATTTCAACATGAAGACATAGATGATGAATTTCTTAAAAAAGACATGAATTATTTGGGACATCACAGGAAGAATGAACAAAAGAAGCTGCGTAAAATCCAGTCGCTGCTGCACAGACAAGTAAGCAGTGAGCCAAGTGAAGAGGTGCCCTACAGGACAGGAAGAAGTCCTCTTTCACAGCTGTGCCTTGACAAGGCACTCTGGGTACCCATGTCTAGAATATGTAAAAACTCAAAAAAAAAAAAACCCACAAAATCCAAAATTCCAGTCACTTGATGAGCAAACAGAATGAGCAGACAGTCCCCCACCCAAATGAAGTACAAATGGCCTCTAAATATATGAAAAAATGTTCAATAGCCTTAGCTAGAAACTTGGCGCTGGAGATGGTGTGATTCAGTCCTCAAATCTCCGATCTTCTCCAGAGAGGATTCAGGTGATCACAGCTAGCCCCTCCTGCCTCCCTCCCTCCCCTCAGTACAGCCAGTAGGCAGTGAATGTAGCCAGTGTCGCACCTGGGCTCTGCTCCAAGCTCTGTTTCCTTAGGATTGTACCTGGCCACCTTCTAATCCCAGCAGTGACACTTCATTAGCGTTTGATGTTAGTAAATACGTATTTTATGGCTGAATGAATATGGCACTGGTGGCAAAGCTCATTTTTAAGGTGTGTGTATGTGTGGAGGGGGTGGGGGAGGTTATTGTAGATCAAGCAGTTTCTCAAAGCGCTTACCTAAAATTTAGCCTGAATGTGTATGCATATATAATTTGATGGACCCACTGAATCTTTTTTTAGAATCTTCAGGCCCCAAAAGTCCCAAACCAGGAGACTGCCAGAGACTGCCACCTTCACCAGAATTCTCCAATCTTTATATTATGGATACGAGGAAACAAGGCTATCAGAGCTGTTTCCTGAGTGGCTGTGTTCTGAGAAATGGCTAGGCACACTTGTTGCTGCCTCTCCCCTTTTCCATGCCAGTTCCCTGACGTCCTCTGGTCATACTTAGCGTCACCACATAGAAGAATAATGACCCTGATAAGATGCTCCTCTGCCCTGAAACAATTGCAAGTGTAGTTTAATGAAGACCAGAGTCTAAAGGGTCTCATTTGTTCCTGCTTATTTTTCTGTTCCTCTCTACCCTCCCAAAGCCCGTGTGTGTGTGTGTGTGTGTGTGTGTGTGTGTGTGTGTGTGTGTGTGTGTGTGTATACCAGCATAAACATCAGCATGTTTTACAGCACCGTGCTTCTGTGTCTCCCAGCCTGAGTGGGCCAGACTCAAATGACAGAATAGCCCTTTGACCACACTCTTGAACCTCTGGGCTTTTCTTGTCAATGTTGAGACAGGAAAATGCCTCAGGTCATGTACCTGAATAGTAAATGGAGCTGCGTTCTGCTGACATTGCTCTCTTGCAGCTTGTAATTGCAAAATGAAACTTGCTGTGCTCCTAATACAGAGCAGCGACTGAAATGTTTTTTCTGTCTCTGTCAAGTGCCCTTTAATGTCATATTCGATTATATGATAATGGGAGAGGGTAAAACCGTTGATAAGTTATGCCCACCACACTGCACAGAGTATAGTAAGTAAAGCAGAAAGAAGCGAGAGGATTGAATCCATGAACCATGTTCAGTTAAAGGATTGCATCTGCTGTCTAGTTTAGCATGTCCTCCTACTAAGGGAGCATGCGCAGTATGAGCCAAGCCCATTCCACCCATTCAGACTGAATGTGTAGTTGATTTGTCTCTCTTAAAAAAATAAAACCACACAATTATGAGGAAATAACTGGAAATAACTTTATTATTTGCCACCACCGTGAAGATTTGTCCCCACAATGCCACCTCCACTCCTTGTGTCACTCTCAGAGTTTTGTGAAAACTTCGGACAGGGACCTGATGATACTTTTATTCACTTCATGATGACCTATGTTTATTGCCAACAGAACTAGCCTTGGCCAGCACTCTCAAATGGGATTGGTTATATAGAAACAAGTTTGGGGATGGAAAGCCTAGGCTCAAATCCACCTACTTTGTGAGCTCTCTAGGCCTCACATGCCCATTATACTACCCTCCTTGGAAAGTAGCAATCAAGGGAGATAGTTTATATGCAGGAAAAGATATAGCAAAACACATGGTATTGTCATCCACCAGTATAGTAGTTCATAATCTGACTGATCATTAGCAGTGAGTGTCTAGGAAGCTTACTAAAAATACAAATATGAACCCCTAAGTGAACCTACCAAGTTAACTTTTCTGTAAGTCAGGCCTGTATACCTGTAGTTCTAGAGATTTCTGATAATTCTGATGACCATTCAGGCCTAGCAATCACAGAAGATGGATGTTGTTTATCTTGACATTTAGAAACCTATGCATCTATCACATGATATGTATATGAGTGACCAGATATTCATTACACATGTATTTACTAAGGCCCCACTGTGTGCTGTATATAATGAATGAATGACCAGATATTCATTACACATGTATTTACTAAGGCCCCACTGTGTGCTGTATATAATGAATGAATGACCAGATATTCATTACACATGTATTTACTAAGGCCCCACTGTGTGCTGTATATAATGAATGAATGACCAGATATTCATTACACATGTATTTACAAAGGCCCCACTGTGTGCTGTATATAATGAATGAATGACCAGATATTCATTCCACATGTATTTACGAAGGCCCCACTGTGTGCTGAACACTGTATCAGCCACCAGGGAGATGCACAGTACCACAACCTAAGTACTTGTTACAATGTAGGCATGATAACTTCAATGCCATGTGCTGAATGCTGTCATCGAGGTTAGCCATTGAAGGAATTTGAACAGTTCTTTGATATGATCTGATGTTGTCTTGCTCTTTTGTTTGATGTCTGAGAATACTCTATTTTCAATGCTCTGTTACCAGCTATGTTTCTTGCTGAAAATAGCATGAAACTTTAATACAAACATCTTGTGGATTTTCCCATCAGTCAGATTTCTTGTTTCTTCATAGTCAGGGGTCTTGGGCACACGAAGTATGTTCATTTTCCTTGTTGGAGGAAAATGCCAGCGGAGAGAGAAACTCTAATCACCATAGGCACGAAACAAAAAATGCCACAGGACACGTCATGAAACAGAAGGATGAGAAAGTAGATCCTTGTGGCGGCGGGGGTGGGGGTGGGGTGGGGGACGAAATGAGATTTTAAACCGTAAAAGACTATGAGAAGTGCTGGGCGGTGGTGGCGCACGCCTTTAATCCCAGCACTCGGGAGGCAGAGGCAGGCGGATCTCTGTGAGTTCAAGGCCAGCCTGGTCTCCAAAGCGAGTTCCAGGAAAGGCGCAAAGCTACACAGAGAAACTCTGTCTTGAAAAACCAAAAAAAAAAAAAAAGACTATGAGAAGTGAAGTTAAACTCCAGTATCTGTATGGAGATAGGAATTGAGAGATGCTCGTGGTTCACCCCCAATGTGGCCAGCTGACGGCAGTGTCTGGCGGACCCACGTTTTTTGCCCAGCCCTTGAACTGAACTTGAACCTTATGAAAGCTTTGATGTCATTAGAAAAATTATTTGAAAATATCTTCCTCTCTTTGTTTCCTGCCTTGCTGAGACTGCTCTGAGAAGGCAAGACAAAGGAAAGAGCTCAGTTATGTTCTATTGATGAGTACTTTTATGATCATTTCCCCTACAAATATTGGCTCACAAGGAAATGGTAAGACTTGAGAGACTCCTTGAAGTGTGCATGGTGGTGGGAGCAAGGCAATTTCCCACTAACTCGATGTAGTAGGAGATGGAAGACTCAGCAGTCACAGCTCAGGTGTTCTACCCTGAGTCGCCATTCTAAACACGCTGCCAGGTGGCTGGAATGAACAAATAAAAGAATGCCAGAGAGGTGTCACTAAGACATCTTACCAAACATGAGAGTAAACTCTACAGCAGTAACAAAAAGCAAGAATTGGAAGAATACCACTTCGGAACTGTAAATGCTTCCCAGATGTTTGGCAAGAAGCACATTCTTAAGGCACAGCTCTTGATGGGTTTTCACAGTCTGTTTACCAGGCAGTAAATTCTGACCCACATAGGCTCTCAGAGAAGGAGAGGTCTGGAATTGGATTCTGCATGAAGGAGGATCTAGGACTAAGCTGACAAAGAGAGAAGGATGTTTGGGTAGGCAGAAGACAGGGGATGGATCAATAGTAACAGGCTAAGAAACGACACAGACGTAGTTTGAATCATGATGTTTGTGAAGCTCGGTTGCCTAAGACCACTGAAAACAGCCCTGGGAGTGGCAGAGCAGTGGCTTGGTGCCCTTAAAGTGAACAAGAAACAAGGACTCGACATGGGAGGCAATATGGAACCCTACAGGCTAAAGAATGATATTCTGGGTGGCTAGTCCGGCAGCGGGAATATCTCTCCACCCACATCTTGGAAAACTCTTTGTCAATGAACCACATCCAAGATAAGCTGGAAATTCAGTTAGCGTTTCTGCTCTCCCAGGTGAACAGATCTGCAGCTGTGTGGCTGCAAACCCTTCACACATTCCAGAGTCTGAAAGCCAACCAACGTAATGGACTCTACATCACAAGCTTTCCAAAACAAACCAACTCCCTCTTCCCCCTAATAGGACCTGTCAGATGACAGATGATGCCGATCCCTGTCATTAGCTAGATACTTTAATTGATTTTCAGTGGCACTAATAAGTAACTGAAGTTCAAGCTTGCAGAATTTCCTTCCTAATTGTCGCTGTTAAACTACTCATTATAGGGATAAATAACACCCCACTTTATTTAAACCATTTCCTCCATCCGTGTAAATGCCAGTGGAAGTATCCCAGCATTTGCTGGCCCCTGGGAGGGCTCAGCACTCAGTAGTGAAGCAGAGAGAAAGCTGCTCAAACCCCTTGGCTGTTTTGTTTGAATAAGGAAGCCACAAGATCCCAACCCTGACGCACTTCCCAGGGCTTCGGATTTAAAAGGCTGTAGAAAGGATAATTGACCACAGCTTGTCAGCATGAGAGATTTCCTGTCATTAGCACAAATTCAGATGAATTGCTTTAATATCACGGAATATAAAAAATGGTCAGATAGTTTCCTTTCTCGGGACATTAAGGAGGCTTAACCAGCTTTTCACAGTTCACTTCTGCAATTGGATAGAAAGAAAGGAGGAAAGCATAAAAGACCCAGGGTAGAGAGGTAAGGAGTGAGATTAACTTGGGAGAGGTAGGCAAAGGCAGATCTCAAATTCTCAAACCTAATGCAAGTGATCAGACATCTTGTGTTTCTTGTTTGCAGAAAGGTACAAAAATAAAATTAAAAAACTCTCCAGTATTGATTTCTGCTTTCCAGTGTAGAACTAGAAAAGTCTATGGGTTCTTTGTATTTTTGACTCATTTGTACAGAACCAGTCACACTTCAAGGCTGATTCAAAAGCTTTGGTTTAACTATACTTATCACCTTTGGGATCTAATTGTTTCATTAAGACTGGCCAGTGGTTTCTACTTGCTTTGAACCAACCATTTGTCTGAGGATTGTATATGAGAGGTCCCTGCCCAGACACAAGGAATGCTTATAATCAGGAGCAATTTCATTTCATTTTGCTTCTCTTTTGGGAGAAATATTTGTCTCCCAGCACTTAGAACCCAGTACAGGTTGCCACTAATAATTACTTCATCTCGATTTTGAGGAGGAAGTCTGCATTCCTTTTTGATTATTAAATCTAGACTTCCTTTGAGATCTGTACATTCCACTAAGATACAAATACATGAGTATGGCTCCCACTGATATTATAACTAAGTGGAACTAATCTCACCTGTTTCTACATGGCTCAGCACTGTGACTTACATCTGGTTATACTGTGGCCAGTTGTTTCTGCTCTATTTGTTCATTTCTGGTGCATGCTGTTTGCTGTTTGGGGGGTTATTTCCCCCTTTTATTTCTCGGGCAAACTTGACGTAACTGAAAGGCTAAAGTCACAGAATTTCCATTCTGAAAAGTAGAGACAAAGTCTTTAAACTCAACAGTCTGTTTAGTTTGTGTGTTTGATTTTCTCTTTTTACCACACTGAGTGTCCACAGAAGGACATGAATATTTCATAAAATAACATCATCAGTGGCCATGTTGTTCACAACATATAAATAATAGCAATAACAAATGGCACCACAGGCTAAGGCCCCTCCCCTCTCTGGTCCTCATGTCCCATGACTGAAATGGTGTGGACTGGATGACTAGATTCCTGAGACCTGGGGCTGCAGCTTCTCCTGAAAGTAAATTGTTGCCCTGCTGTCCTCCACCTTAGTCTGATGATATCCCTTCACCTCTAAGTGCCATATATTGAGTTTGTTGATTCTATTCTCAAAATTCAAATAGAGCAAAGACTTGGCTCACAGCTGTTCACCCCAACTTCGTATTTTTGTGTGTCACAGAGAAAGATATTCTACTTGTAGATTAATAGAAAAGAAAGGCATGTAGAAGACAGACTAGGGGGAGATCTGAAGAAGTTGAAACTGAGTTATAAAGTGCCTTCTTCTTTTCCCTCTCCCTACAAGGGAGGCTGTAACAGAACTACCTGTATCATTGCAAAATGTGTGTGAAATGATGACAACCTTTACATGAGGAAAAAGAAAATGGCGAGAAATAACAGTGTACCTGACTTGGCTATATTAGCATATGATGAGTAGTTGTTGCAGCCAAGGGTTCTTTCATGTTCTCCAACAAAGCCTGGATCCAGGCCTGCACAGGATAACAACATTTCCTCTTGAACGGACAGCTATGTATCCTTGAAAATAAAGTCTGCACATGCTGCCTCTGTCATGCAGCTTGAACTGGCCCATTATATATATGCCTGGTGGAGGGAATCCAAGGCAGACTGGAAATGAGGTGGCACATCAGACAGGAGATGCTTGCAGCTCGCTGGAAGGACCAGACAGTGGAACTGGACGTGGGAGGGGGAAGGGAGCTTTTCAATTTAAACGTGCCAGCCTGCCACTTAGGAAGCTCCATTCACTTCTCTCTCCAGAAATTGCTTGGTCCATATGGCAAAGTATAATGAGTTTTAGAAGAGAGAGAGGAAGGGAGTGAGGGAGACAGAGAGAGAGAGAGGAGGGAAGCAAACTGTTGGATTTCCTCTCTGTGCCTGTTTAAGTCCCTACAGAGGAATGTTAAGTGGCTTGTATTGGCTGTTTCACTTGGCTATTTTCTAACTAGTAAATGTATTTCTGTAGCAGGCAAATGCTTTCATCTGCCTGGTGGAACATGCCCTTCATCCCTTTCACCTTGATTCTCTTGACAGTTCAACATCTCTTGCTGGCGTTGGCAAGACCACCAATATCCAAAACCTCTGCATCCACTGGGGAAAGTGAGAAAAAAAGAGCAGCAAATTAGACGAAATGATGTGGGGAACCTCCAAGTCTTCTCTGCAATCATGGTTTCCCCTGTCTTCACCATCGCACTTAGGTGAGCACAGATGGGCTATATAATAACCTCATGGGATCCCAGAAATAATATACATGCTTATGCTATAAATGTCGATGGTTGACCATCAGTTGCCCCATAGTGTTCATGCAAGATTAACTCCATGACAAACCCTACCTAAGGATACCAAAAGATACTAAAATCCATTACATAAAATGTAGTCTTTGCAAATATTCTACACATATCCTCTACATTCACAGTCTTCAAATCATCTCTAGAGTACATAGAATCCCCAATAAAATATAAATGCTATATAAATACATTGTATTGTCTAGGAAATACTGACAAGAATCAGTGTGTAAATATTCAGTAAAGATGAATTTTCTGAATTTTCAATGCAGAACTGGTTGAATCTGTGGATAAAGAACCCAATACAAAAATCTAGTAGACTATATGATTAAATTAGGCATAAATATCTGTATGTCCCTGTATCGTTTATATTGCTTGTCAGTTTGACAGACTATAGGATCACCTAGGAGACAAACTTCTGGATATGCCTGTGAGGAATTATCTATATTAAATTAATTGAGACGGAAGATCCACCCTGAATGTGGGCAGCACTATTCCATGGTCTGGGGTCCTAGACTGCACAAAAAAGGGAAAAGATAACCAAGTTAAAGTGTTTATCATTCTCTGGGTTTCTACTTCCTGCCTATGACTACAATGTGACCAGCTGCCTGAAGCTCCTGACCTGCCATCATGATGGACTGCCATCATGATTTCCCTGAACATGATGGACTATATTCCTGAGCTGTGAGTCAAGTTGAACATTTTTCCCCTGAAGTTGCTTTTTGTTTGCCCCAAGAATGGAAAATGAAAACAGAAAATTGGTACCAAGAAGTGGGGCCATGGCTGAGTTAAACCTAAGCATTATTAGACCATTGGAATTTGTCGGTGGGAGGACTTGCAGAACAATTTGGCTCTTTGGGCTAGAAAATCTCTTGAATATTGTAAACAGAGCTTAACAAGCTATTCGGATGGGAGATATGAAGAGCAAAAGGCTGAGAGAAATGTGGACAGTGGAGGCCTTGCTCATAAGGTTTAAGAGGGTAGTGTGGACTATGTCAAAAATTTTGACAAAAAGTCCATTTCGATTATATTTTGGTAAACAGTCTAAATGCATTTTCATTATCCTAGGGAACTTAGGTGAGGTTGACTTTAAAAGTAATGAACTGATGTTTGATGAAAGAAATTTCAAGACAGGCTAACATTCAGGCTGTAGCATGGCTATTCTGGGTCTACAGTCAAGAAGAGCAGAGGGCAGTGCAGTTTGTAGGAAAAGAGCTCAAACAAGTTTACCATTGCAGTCAAGATATATGCTGAAAAGGAGCCTGTGATTACTGGGAAAACATCTCTCGTTCTGCACTGTGACAATAGAACAGGTGCCCCAAGGACAGGACACCATCCATCAAAGTCCCCAACTAGTGAAAATACAAATTCATTTCAAAGGAGCAGGCTTAATTGTATTACTGAAAGGGTTCTGTGGTGATATTGTGTTCACCAATATATCGTGCACCCTAATAAATTTATCTGGTGTCAGAGAACAATACAGCCACTAGACAGACAGAGGCCAGAAAATGGTGGCACTCACACCTTTGATCCTAGCATTTCGAAGGCAGAGATCCATCTGGATCTCTGTGAGTTCAAGGCCACACTGGTAACAGCCAGGCATGGTGACACATGCCTTTAATTCCAGGAAGGGATGGCAGAAAGCAGAACGGTATTTAAGGCATGAGGACCAGGAACTAGAGCTGGTTAAGCTTTTAGGGTTTGAGCAGCACAGTTCAGCTGAGAGGCATCCAGTCTGAGGAAACAGGATCACCTGAAGAATTGGCAAGGTGAGGAAGCTGTGGCCTGTTCTGCTTCTCTGATCTTCCAGCATTCACCCCAGTACCTGGCTCCAGGTTTGTTCTTATTAATAAGACTATTTAGGATTCATGCTACAGCGTTCCCTACTCATTGAAAACAATTGCCTAGGAAGTGTTTTCCAAGGGTCAGCAAACAGAAGCAGATCCAACTGTGATCTAAGGAGATCAGGCTCCATCCTGAGCTGGTAGCATTAACTTGGCAGCATTGTCCATGTGGTTTTGCCAAAATGAAAGTTGTAAGATCCAGGGGGGTCACAACATCGTGTGCCACCATTTCACAGATGTAGGAAATGTGAGGTAGATTCAGAATTCCTGCAAGAGGGCCTTAGAGAGCATTGACTGAAGCTGTAATGGTAAACTCTGAAAATCACTTGAGATCCCAGGATGGTGGAGATACCAGAACCATGGAAGAAAAGTGCATGAACAGAGTGAATCCAGCTCAAGAGAAGTGTGTGTGTTGCCGGTAATACAACTGGAGAGGAGAGGCTGTGTAATCCCTTTGAAGTCCAGATAATTCCATATGGGTCCTAGATGCCAGATATAGAACTTCAGGATTGGGGTTCAGCCTGCTAGGTTTTGGCTTTGCTTTGATCTGAGCTTGCCTCACTGTGTCCCTATCCTTCCCTTTTGGAATGGAAATGATGATTCTGTATCAGTGTATACTGGGTATAACTTTTATTTTTATTGTACAAGGGATCCCCATTGCCTGAGTCTCAGAAATGATTCTACACTTAAACTTTTGAATCTGTTGGATCTGTTAAAGATGATGGGAAGTTGGAAAGCTAGAGTACATGCATTTTGCATTATGAGGTATTCATGAGCCTATGGAAGCACAGGATATGTGAGTATGGCTTAAAAGTGATATATTTGGGTGTCACATTAACATGGGGGTGGATTTGGATGATTTATATTGATTGTCAACTTGATAATATCTAGAATCAGCTTGCATGCCTCCAAATAGCCTGTGAAGGATGATCTAGATTAGGTTAGCCTCTTCAGTGAGAGGAGAAGACCCACCTAGATCTTGGGCAGCACCATTCCATATGCTAGAGTCCTGGGCTGCATAAAAAGGGAAAGCTAGCTGAGTAAAAGAGTTCATCACTTTCTGCTTCCTGACCACCGATGAAATGTGACTGGTTGCCTCAAGTTCCTGCGGTCATGACCTCCCAAACATGATGAACCACTATGTGATGGCTATTCTTGGTTGTCAACTTGATTACATCTGGAATTGACTAAAACTCAAATGACTGGGCATACCTATGAGGGATTTTCTTTCTTTCTTTCTTTCTTTCTTTCTTTCTTTCTTTCTTTCTTTCTTTCTTTCTTTCTTTTCTTTTCTTTTCTTTTTTCTTTTTTTCTTTTTTTTTGAGACAGGCTTTCTCTGTATAGCCTTGGTTGTCTTGGAACACACTCTGTAGACCAGGCTGGCCTTGAAATCACAGAAATCTGCCTGCCTCTGCCCCCAAGTGCTGGGGTTAAAGTCATTCCCCACCACTACCTAGCTGATTTTTTTTCTTAATTGAATCATTTGAAGTGAGAAGACCCACTTCTAATCCAGATCTTTGAGGTATGAAGATCCACTTTTAATGTGGGCCACACCATCTGCTGGCAGCCTACATAAAGGGCAAGAAGAAGGAAGTTTCCCCTCTCTGCCTGCTTGCTCTTGCCCTCGCTAGAAAATCCATTCCTTCACTGACATTAGAGCCTACTTCTTTGGGGTTCTGGTATATACAGAAGACCAGCTGAGACACCCAGACTTGTGGACTGAACAACTACTGGATTCTTGGACCTTCCATTGGTAGATAGCCATTGTTGGATTAGCTGGACCACAGCCTGTAAGCCATTCTACTAAATCTTGTGTGTGTGTGTGTGTGTGTGTATGTGTGTGTGTGCATATGAATGAAATATATAAATAAATATAAATATACATTAATAAATACAAAATATAAATATATATTTATAAATATATAAATACATATTAATAAATACATTTTTATTTTTATAAATATCATTCATGTTTTTTTTTCATTCTACAAGTTCTGTCCTCTAGTGAATCCTGACTAATACAGACTGCATCCATGAACTGTGAGCTAAAATCAGCCCGTATCCCCTTAAGCTGCTTCTTGTCAGGACAATGAAAACAGTAACTAAAACACTTCCTATTTTTGTGTTTTCTCTCAATTTAAACAACTTAAGTTTTATCAAAAAGGCATAAGTGAAAATCACTTCTAATCTTATCTCTCAGTGATAATCCACTTAATATTTTGTTAAATATCTTTTAAGGTGTTTTTCTATGTGTGTTTATATGTAAGAGCCACATGAGGATAAAAAAAGCAAGCAGAAGTCCTTCAAAAAAGAAATCTCTTTTTCACTTGGAAATGTATTCTAACGCCCATTTCCATGTCCTTCATCATTCTCTCAAATGGTTTCTTGCAATGTTTTCTCAAACACAATTGTATCATATTTTGTTGTTATAAATAAGTGTGAAGTGTACAAATTTCCAAATACATCTTTGCATAATTTTATGATATCTTTAGGATAAAAATCTAGAAGTGGCCTCATTGAATTAAAGATAATATATTTGAAATTGAGATGTGTGTTCTTATGTTTTCTTAGAAGGCAACATAAGCTACAGGATGCATTTATGGCAAGGCTCTATTTCCCTGTCCACTTCCAATCTTTTCTTTTCAACTAATGTTTTAATTTCATATTTCATTTAGTTTTCCAGTCACATGCATACGTACACACACTTGATATACATAAAATACATTTTTATATATTTATTTTATAATAAATTATTATAATATATATTATATTTATATATATATTTATTTTATTCATTATTTGAGAATTTTATGTACACCTACAATATGTTTTGATTAAATGAATTCCTCATCCCCCCTTCAAGTCTCTCAGAGAGAGACATTTTATCATCCTTTCAACATCTCATTCTATTTTCATAGCCCACTGAGTCCAATCAGTGACACTCTTAGGTGTATGGGTGTAGGGCCATGCACTGAAGCACCATCATTTTAACAAAGGCCACGTTCCTGAAGAAAACTGGTCCCCCTACCCCAGCAGCTTTTAATTGTCAAAACTCCTCAGTTAGGCGTGGGACTTCATGAGCCCCTCTCCCCTTTGTGCTGGCACTGTGACTGGCTTGGTCTTGTTTAGGTCGTATGCAGGTAACGACAGCCACTATGAGTTCCTGAGTGCAATGGCCCCTCTTTTATAATGTTCCCTGAGCCATGTGGGAGGTGGCATGATATAGACAACTCATTTAGGGAAGAGTACTCCACAGTAACTCATCCTCTGCACACTGACTAGCTACAGGTCTTTGAGTCAATTGCTATCCACTGAAAATGCAGTTTATCTGATGAGAACAGAAAGCTGCACTAATCTATGGATATTTAAATAAGTTTTTAGAAGACAGTTTTATGCTGCCATCTAGGAAAATAATAATAACAGGTTCTCCCATAGGGTCTCTAACCTCCTCAGTCATGGGTTCTTGTCCAGGGGTAAAGTACCATGCATGAATACCATCTCATCCCCTCTGTAATATCAAGACCACTGTTGTACCAGTGGGCATATCTTAGCAGGCTGGTCATTGCTGGAGTGCTTAGTGTTCATGGCTAGGTAATGCTGCTGATCAGTTTCCTCCAATATCACTTTTAGTACTAGAACACTAGTCATCAGGAAGAAACTTGACAGGTTAGTTCCAGCTTGCTTTCTCCATGTCCTGTGATCCAAGTGTGTGCTGGCCTCAGTAACAAGGTCTCCCCAGGTAGTTCTTGTGAGTACTCAAGAGTTATGGCAATAGCCTATTTTGCTTAGAGGGTATATGGGACCCTCCCTGGCCAACATCATGGAGGATAGAATCCTAAATCAGGCATTGGACTTCTTATTTGATGACTTATTATGTCAGAAGCATTATACCCCAATATAGAGCAACACTATTTAACTTTTCTTACACACACACACACACACACACATACACACACACACAATTACCCTTTTCCCCTTTTCATACCTCCTGTGTTCTACTATCCCCCCTCCTTTAATATCTCCTCCCATATCTCAATGTCCTCTTCCTAGTTTAGTGGCTTCTAAAGTTACTCAAAGTTAATCATAGGTCTAAAGCTTCACAGCTCAGATCCACATATGAGACAGAACGAGCATGTTTGTCTTTCTGCTTTCCACTCAGAACGGCTTTCTTTTCAGTCCCATCCATTTACCATAGCAGATTTTAAAGGAATGTTTAATATTTATTATTTCCTGCCTTTCTATATATGTGTGTGTGTGTGTGTACATATATACATATATATGTGTGTGTATATGTATATGTATACTATATATATAATATACATATATAATATATATATATATATTGTTCAAAGAACAATTCCTGGATTTTAATTATTATTCACATTTAAAAACTAAAGTTCTTGATGATCAGTTCCTTAAGTTTCTTTGTGACTTCAGTTATTATTTTTATTGTCTTAAGCTACATTTTACACAGGCATGGTGACTCTAGGGTAGTTTGTGGATGCATATATTTATACTGAATTTGCTTTGGCATTTGCATTTGTCATACAAAGCCAGATGGTTTCTTAGGACAGTTAATGTGAATGTAATTCAAAGGTAGTGGGAAGTTTATCCCACTCAGCCTAAAAATGATGCCTCACTCCTTGGCTAGCGAAGAGCTTTTATGCTTAGGACTACGTACATGAGAAAGCATGTGCTAGGAGAATGTGCAGGCATAGACAGAACATATCTCGATCAATTACTAAAGAACCAGATATAGTCCTATGAATAGGCAGGACAGGCAAACTCAGAGTGCTATGTGTGAGTAGGGGAGGTACTGAAGGATGAGAGACCCATGATAGGATAGTCAAAACTGTGGCTGCTGTCCGGTTTTCCAAAAATCCCCCATAAAACACCCACAAATAATTGTTTTAAGGCAAAAAGTACAGTCCCTGTGCCAAACTGAATCTCAGACCCAAAATAAGCAGTTGTGTGGATTGAACCATCCAGTCATAGTGATTTCAATGTACATGTGCCCAGGTGTGGCAGCAAACGTTACTGTTCAGTAGTAGGAAGACATATATCACACAGAGTGATGTTCCATCATGAAGCCCAGTCCCCTGCTACAAACAGAAGGCCTCCGACCTGAGGACTACCACAGCACTACTGATGTTTTTGCCTATTTTATGGGCCCTTCACTAATATTTATAAACTCCCTAGAGGAAGCATCGATCCCTCTATTATAAACTGAAACAACATTGTTCTCTCAAAATAGTGTAATCTTAACGTTGAGTGTAAAAATAAAGTTTTAAAAATTGCCAAAAGAGTCCCTCCCCCAATCTCCCTCAAAGTCAGCTATAGAGCTTTAAAAAATAGCTTTTCCTGAATGGAGGACCTATCTCCTGCTCTAAAGCAATTCCTACAGACAGTTCTGGCTCTCGTCCCTATCTAAATGGTCTGATTTTGAAGTGTATCCCAGGGGAATGTATTTTTTTCATGCTGCACTGTTTTGATTTCTTATGCAGAAGGGATAAAGGGATGAAAAATAACTTGCAATTTGCTGAGCATCTCATGTGTGCCAAGTATTGTGCTGAGTGTGTCAAATCATTCCCAGTTGGGGCTGTGTATATTATCTAACTCCAGAGAAACTGAGTTGTATGAGCTTGCACACCTTAGTGGAGCAAGACTCAAACTTAGTTGAGCCTGATCCCAATGTGTGTCCTTTTTGCCTGACCTGATGCAAAGGCTGCAGAGTTCTTGGGATTTTTCATTCTCCTTTGACATGACAAAAGTCACTAACATGGGTAAAATATGGTCCAGAGGCTTTGTAAAACACACATAATTCATGCATTGTGCAGAATGTATTTCTTACCTGCTTGAGTACCATGCTGTGCTCCACATCATGGGGTATGCAGAAGAAGTAGATTTCTTAGTTTTGCCTGAGGAAACTGTGAAACTTCTGGCCCAAATTGTACCAGTTGTCTATCCCAAAATGCAACATTAGGCAATAAGTACTTGTATCCATAACAGCTTAGATAACTCAAAAGAGAGGAATCTGTAAATATCAGCGACCTTCTCACTCAACAATGAAAAGCAAATCTGAGACACTAGTTGTTTTTCACAGAACCATATTTCTGTGAATAGCATCCCTTAAATGGGAACTATATTGAATACATGTTCAATTAATTCTCCTCATATTTTGGAAGAAATGTTTTATTCTCAGTAACTTAAAAATAATGCAAAGGCTATTTTCTTAGTTTATACATTCTCTATGCAAGTTACTTGATCAATCATGAGTCTTAAACCAGTCATAGCAATATTGATGTAACAATGAGGAGGAAGATAAAAAAAAATTGTCATCAATTGGCTAGACATTGAAGACACTGTCTGTATCCTTGCTAGGTGTTCAAATGGAGTTTCATCTTCTTTAACTTGCTAATCTATATTATGTATTTGTCCGTAAATGGTCAGACATATGCCAGACTGACCCAGCACTGGTCTGCTTAGGATAAGTCTGGATTATGTTTCCCAAAGCTAGCTTGACCTCTGAGGTTCTTTCCTGTCGGGTACTACTGGATCCAAACATTTATCTAGAACAGGTAAATTTGGAAGTTATCTCCAGGTTATTGAAACTGGTGGGGGAGAAAGAAAGAAATAGATCCCTCAGGGGATATCCCAGCCTTTGATGACTTAATTCTTGCTGAACTTCATGTGTTGGGAGATTGATTTCCAAGGCAGCAGCATTCTGAGGTGGGCCCTTTCAGAAGTGATGAGGTCGCCAGAGTGACCTGAGTGGGTCAATGTCACTGCCGAGGTAAAGGTTAGCTTGAGAGTTTGTTTTGGATTAGCTGAGTTTGCCCTCTTTTCTCTCTCTCTACCCAACACCTTCCCTCCCTCTCTGCCTTCTGACATGGAGTGATGCAATATTGAGAATCTCAGACTGAAGCATCCTGATTTTGGATTTTCTAGCCTCCAAAACTATAATGTATGATTTAATTTCATTATAAACCATTTAGTTTTACCTATTCCCATAGGATAAAGCAGATGAAAACTAGTTTTTTTTCTGGGAAGAAGGGAAGGAAACATTTAAAGACTGGATAGCTTTACAAATTCAAAGTTCAAAAACATGATGGAATTTTGTAGCTAAGGGAAGCCTTTCATGAAGATAGTCTATTTAGAAAGTATGCAGGACTTAGGGATAATTCTTTGTCTTTGGGATGGTGAAACCCTCTCTGAGATTGAACTTCACATGTTAATTAATATCCATCTCTCCAGGGCTTAAATATTAAGTATGGAAAGGGTAAAAGCATAACATGGTAGTGATTTCAGATAGCTAGAAGGCAGTTGAATGAGTATACTGGGAAGGTAGCCATATAATTGCACTGAACAGTCCCCTGGATTTGTAATGTTTCTCATAATGCAGCTACACCATCAAACTCCAACCATCAAACTCCAACCATGTATCCCCTCTTCACATTATTGACAAAACTTAGGGTAGATTTTGCCTAGAGTCTGTACGACATCCTCAGGTGCTTTGCTGTGGGATGTTCTCTATGCTGTGAATGTATTGCTATGATTGATTGATAAATAAAACACTGATTGGCCAGTAGCCAGGCAGGAAGTATAGGCAGGACTAGCACAGAGGACAATTGGGGGAACAGGAAGGCAGAGTCAGAGAGACGCTGCCAGCCGCCACAAGGAGAAACATGATGTAAGATACTGGTAAGCCACGAGCCATGTGGCAAGGTATAGATTTATAAAAATGGGTTAATTTAAGATATAAGAACGGATAGCAAGAAGCCTGCCACGGCCATATAGTTTATAAGTAATATAAGTCTCTGTGTGTTTACTTGGATCTGAGCGGCTGCAGGAGTCGGGTGGGCGCAGGAATACTCCAGCTACAGTGCTTAATGTCCCATCTCCTCCTAAAAACCCTGGTGACTTCTCTGGAATGGATTGCAGTGCCTCATACAGGTGTGCTGTCACACCCACTTCCTGACTTACTACTCCTTGCAATCACTAGCCAGAGGTGGCTGCCTACTTTAGCTTCATTCTCTATTGAATAAGATGAGCCTTCTCTATACCTACTGCATTTATCCGAGTCTGTGGTAGGCAGGAGCAGTAAGTAGGTTTGGAAATAATTCTACCTCAGGAAAATTTTGCAAAACTTTGTGCCCAAGAAGCACAGCTATGTCTCTTGATAACAGAGTGTAGCAGTCTTCCCAAAGAAGAGCTCCTGATTCCATTTGGGAATGGGGAAGAGTCAAGGTGTCAGTAGAAAATAACTGTCCTTTGAGGTCACAACAGGGCTAGCAAGTATCTAGGGAAACATGGAGTGAAGGAGGGATTCTGATGTGTAACAGTTTGTGAGCATTTCCCTTTCAGCTCTGCCCTTGCACACATCAACTAGTCTTCTTTTAAGTCTATTCTCTTAATCTTCCTTAAGCCACTGACTGACATGAGATGTGTTCCAATTAAATACAAAGGTTGATGCCTCACAATATGGGAAACTCCAATAAAAAGAATTGTTGCAAGAATGAGAAAGCTTTTTCAGAGTAACTTTAAAGCAATAACTCATGGAATTTATTTTTCCCTAATGATTTTATTTTTTGTCTGCATCAAATTGATGCTTTAGCTGTGCTTACATGGTACCTTTCACTTGCCATGGCTGCTGAAGTTGGTCGAGGATAGCTGGACCTTCTACACTGCAGCCTTTCTTGTCATCATTTTGCTAGGGCAGGGGAAGATCAGTCCTCAGTTCCGCAGTTGTGCACTTCATAGCCTTCCCCTGTCTTGCTCTGCTGTCTTTCCCATCAGGGTGATAATATCAGAGGCAGGAAGCATCAGTAATATGCATCACCTCCCCCAGTGTTCATTCTGAACTCAACCATCTTCTAAGTATCGTGTTTATTTTAACTCACTTAATGTTTATCCTCATCTTCCTCTAGTATCCTCAAGAACTAAGGACAAGAACTATTGGTCAGATCAATGATAGGGGACATTATCATACTGTGGAAACAAAAATTTAATACTAAACAATGGTTTTCAGTAGGGAACAATTGTGGCAATGTCTACTTGGTTGGGGTAATTCTGATGTCTAGTGGTAAGGACAGGAGTATGCTTCTAAAACTGTATGATACCCAGACCAATTTGCCATGCCAGAGTTATCCAGTCCCCAAAAGTTATTAGTACAGAGGTCAAGAAGCACAGGTACTTTATGATGGGAATGTTCCTAATCAGACAGCCTGAACTCAAATTCCACTTCTGCAACTTACTTGCTGTGTGGCTTTGGAGCGAAATGCTTAACCTATTTATACTCCAGTCTTCTTATGTTTAAAATAAAAATAGTAATATTACATCATCAGGTTAATGCATGACTGATTGTATTATTATGCTTCCCACACCCATGTTCTTTGCACTCACCACTGAGAGAGAGGTCAATGAACTCCTTACATCTTTATCTCAGGTATTCAGTTTCGTGTGATTGTTGTCTGTGTTTTCATGGTAGGCACCTGCTATGAATGTGTCTTCCAGAAATCCATGTGCTGGAAACTTAATTTCTGAATTCATAGGCTGATGGTATGTAAAAGTGAGGTCTTTCGGCTAATTGGGATTGGATGTGATCATGAGTGAGGTCCCAATAATGCTCCTGGTAGCTTTATTAGAAACAAGACTCATTCACACATTTTCTCTTTCATCATGTGGGGTTTCTTGACATTGTACAATAAGAAGGTCCTTATCAGATGTCACCAGCACATTGATACTGGTCTTAGCGGCTTTCTGAACTGCAAGAAATAAAATCTATATGCTTTTAAAATTAAAATGTAATTGTATCTTTTCTCCCTTTCCCTTTCCTCCCTTCAGCTCACCCCACCCCTACTACCTCTCAAATTCATGGACTGTTTTTCTTTAATTGCTATTGTTACACATACATAAATATATAAATACATACATCTCAGTCTGTTTAGTGTTGATTGTATGTATATGATTTCAGGGATGACCACTTGGTATTAGATAACCAATTGAGGAGTGTAGTAATATTGTGTCTCCCAACATATTGTGCACCCTAATAAACTCATCTGGGGTCAAAGAACAGAACAGTCACTAGATAGACATAGAGGCTAGAAAATGGTGGCATACACACCTTTAATCCTAGCATTCCGGAGGCAGGGATCCATCCAGATCTCTGTAAGTTCAAAGCCACACTGAAAACAGCCAGGCAAGGTGACACACACCTTTAATCCCAGCACTTGAAATCTCATGTCTTGCTTGAGAAAGACACATGCTTTTAATCCCAGGAAGTGATGTCAGGAAGCAGAAAAGTATATAAGGCATAAGGGCCAGGAACTAGAGTCTTTTTAAGCTTTTGGGCTTTGAGCAGCAGTACAGCTGAGATCCATTTAGATGAGGACTCAGAGGCTTTCAGTCTGAGGAAACAAGATCAGCCGAGGAACTAGCAAGGTGAGGTTGGATGTGGCTTGTTCTGTTTCTCTGATCTTTCAGCATTCACTCCAATACCTGACTCCAGGTTTGTTTTTATTAATAACACCTTTTAAGATTCATGCTACAGGGGAGCTCATCCCTGGAGAAGACTATTTATCCAGCTCAGAGCATTCCTTAGTTGGCTGTAGTTCTTTGTGGGAAGAACCCCCATGAGATTTCCTCTCTCCTTTTAAGCATGTCCACTGGTGTTGTATGTATTCAGGTCTCATTTAGGCAGCCATAATGTTACAGCATCATGTCATTTTAGGAGATACAATCTCACAGTAGATTCCCTGGTCCTCTGGCTCTTACAAACTTTCCACCCCTTCTTCAATGATCTTCCCTGACCCTTACTCCTTATAAAAGAAACTTGTCTTTGCAACAGATGGAGACTATTACAGAAAACCATAACTATTCAAAATGCAGGGAACAACTGACTTTGAGGTGGGCAGCCTCAACTAAGACTCCTAACACACAATTCCTACATATATTCTTTATAAATTAGTCAGTCTTACATATTCTGTTGCTACAAAACAAAATGAACCGAAAAATGGACCAAGACAAAGTCCTTTTAGAATGTGTCATAGGTAGATGACTGTGATTCAGGCATGCTGGACATCTTCTAGACCTGCACCTCCTCCCTCACCAATGGCTTTTCTGAAGGCAAATGGAAGTATGACCTTAAAGAATTTCAGGATTATGATGGTAAGGACTGTCTTGAGTATAGAACAGTTCCTGTTAGTGTCCATGAAGATGAGCCTTCTCTATACCTACTGTATTTATCTGAGTCTTCTGGTAGGCAAGAGCAGTAAGTAGGTTTGGAAATAATTCTACCTCAGGAAAATTTTACAAAACTTTGTACCCAAGAAACACAACTATGTCTCCAGATAACAGAGTATAGCATTCTTCCCAAAGAAGAGCTACTGATTCCATTTGGGAATGAGAAGAGTCCAAGCTGTCAGTAGAAAACAACTGTCCTTTGAGGTCACAGCAGGGCTAGCAAGTGTCTAGGGAAACATGGGGAGAAGGAGGGACTCTCATGTGAAAACAGACAGGAGAGTTTCACTGGGAACTCACTAAAAATCCTTGGGAAATATTTTTCAAGCAAGAGTCTCTGAATTGTGATTTGTAATGTGACCACACTGGTATGTACTGGCCTAAAGAAATGAAA
This sequence comes from Peromyscus eremicus, assembly GCF_949786415.1. Taxonomy (NCBI): domain Eukaryota; kingdom Metazoa; phylum Chordata; class Mammalia; order Rodentia; family Cricetidae; genus Peromyscus; species Peromyscus eremicus. The sequence goes on from NC_081418.1 coordinate 15,909,675, forward strand.
GACACTTGAAATTTCGTAAAGATTTTGATTCCTCAAGATGCTAATAAATATGGCAGTTTGTCACACGTTTCTTTCAACTCCTCAAATTCATGCTTTCTCCTGGCATGCATTGTAAACTATTGCTTTCAAAATCCTACAATGCACTGCTAAAAACAATATAGTTACAGAGCAGGCTGAAAGCCTGGACGAAAGGCTCATCAAGTCGTTTATGAAATACCTCTCTATCAGACAAGGCATTCACAGCAATCAAAACACATTAAGTTTAAATGACACGCTGTGTTTTAGACTACAAGTACTATATCCATATTGAAGTAGTTTAAATACAAATGAGTTCTACAGAAATGCCAGGCAAAGAATTACTGCCAAAGGTAGAAGATCATGGCCAAATGTTTGAATGGCAGCCCAGAGTTAGGTCTCAAAAAGTTGGAAAGAAATTCCCTAAAGAAATCCATACTGTGCAAGCAAAGACAGAGTTTATAATTCTAACCTCTTGAAATTCGTTTACTCACTATCTTGCCTACCTATGTGCACACAGGACTTGGGAATGGACATGTTACAAAGCTAACCAGATGAGGCTGATAGTAAGTTAGTGTCTCAGTTTGCTATTCCTGCTGATAAAACCCATGAAGCTTAGAAGCTGAGCACTGCCTCTTACTTCATTTTAGCCTTTAAGCTTACTAAGGTTGACTTGACTCAGCTAAATGGCTTTTCTGCACTTCTACTTGGAGTCTTTTGTATGTTGAGTGGTGGTGGCAAGATCCAGGTCATCCATGATGCCTCCCCTCACTTATCTCAAGTGGTAGCAGGGTTGGCCCAGAGCCTATAGCACATCTTTCTCTCTCCATGTCACTGGACCATTTTGAAAATTCTTTATTGGGTTGGTGATCCTGAATTCCAAGAATGACAAGTGATTAGAAGTCAGAGGACATTGGAGGCCATATTTGGAGATAGCCAAGTTAATACCAGTGACAGAAGATAGAGAAACCGAGCTCTGACCTTAGACAGATGAATAAAGATAACTCATAAAGCATATTAGCTAGCATTTAATCATCAAATACTCCCAAAGTTCAGAAGGGCATAGTCATGATTAATAGTTATTATGTTTTCCTTTTTACATCCTGGAAGACATATTGAACAACAAAGATTGGATACAAGTGATAGTAAATTGCTCATCATAAAAATGTGTTTCACATAAGAATTGTGTGTTGTTTGAAAGGAGAAATACAACTTTATTTGGAGGGTAAATGGTTGAAGCTTAAGAAGGAGATTAAAGAAAAGCTTAAAGGGCCATAAAATGAAAGCAATATCTGGTCCAGACAATGAGTTCAACTTACAGCAATGCAGGTAGCCCATTGGCAGAGCTCCATGGGTTTCTTCTTCAGTACACTGGCAACTTGGAAGAAAAATGGAAACCAGGAGTTAGATCCTCAGAAATAAATGCATTATGAGCATCACAGGCATATTCACAGTTCTGTTCTTTATGGAAGATGGGGTAGAGACAGCTTAAACATCTTGGAAGCATCTCCCTTCAGGATCCTGGATATACTAGCTACTTACAATGGAGCATCCAGTTTCCTCTGCCCAGACAACTGCTGCCCAGTAAACTGTACCCACCAAAACACAGGCAATAGATAACCTCACACCAGCAAATCTCAAAGAATGAAAACACATACACATTATCATCACCACTAACAAAACCAAAAATAAAAAGAATTAACAATCACTGGTCATTAACATCTCTTAATATTAGTGGACTCAATTTGCCTATAAAAAGACACAGGCTAACAGAAGGGGTACGAAAACAGAATCCATCCTTCTGCCGCATACAAGACACACACATCAACTTCAAAGACAGATATTACCTCAGAGTAAAGGGTTGGGAAAAGATTTTCCAATCAAATAGACCTAAGAAGCAAGCTGGTGTGGCTATCCTAATCTCTAACAAAATAGACTTCCAACTAAAATGAATCAAAAGAGATGGAGAAGGACACTTCATATTCATCACAGGAAAAAATCCATCAAGATGAAGTCTCAATTCTGAACATTTTGCCCCAAATAAAAGGGCACCTACATTTGTAAAAGAAACACTACTAAAGCTTAAATCACACATCAAACTCCATACATTAATAGTGGGAGACTTCAACACTTCACTCTAACCACTGGACAGGTCTTCCAGACAGAAACTTAATAGAGAAATAAAAGAACTAACAAGTGCTATGACTCAAATGGCCCTAACAGACATCTATAGAACATTTCACCCAAACACAAAAGAATATACCTTCTTCTTAGCACGTCATGGAACCTTCTCCAAAACTGACCACATACTCAGTAACAAAGCAAATCTCAACAAATATAAAAAAATTAGAAAAACTCCCTATGTCTTATCAGATCACTATGGCTTAAAGTTAGAATTCAACAACAACACAAAATTCAAAAGTCTACAAACTCATGGAAACTGAACAACAATCAATTGAATCACCACTGGATCAAGGAATGAATATAAAGAAAGAAATTAAAGACTTCCTAGCATTCAATGAAAATGAATGTACAATATACCCAAACTTATGGGACACTATGAAAGCAGTGCTAAGAGGAAAGTTCATGGCACTAAGTGCCTACATAAAGAAATTAGAGAAATCTCACACTACAGACTTAACAGCACACCTGAAAGCTCTAGAACAAGAAGAAGCAAACTCACCTAGGAGGAGTAGATGACAGGAAACAAACAAATTGAGGGCTGAAATCAATAAAATAAAAACCAAGAACAATACAAAGAATCAATGAAACAAAGAGTTGGTTCTTTGAGAAAATCAATAAGATAGACAAACCCTTATCCAAACTAACCAAAAGGCAGAGAGAGAGCATCCAAATTAACAAAATCAGAAATGAAAAGAAGGACATAATAACAGACACTGAGGAAATCCAGAGAATTATTAGGTTGTACTTCAAAAAACAGTACTCCACAAAATTGGAAAATGTAAAAGAAATGAACAATTTTCTGGATAGGCACCACATACCAAAATTAAATCAAGATCAGTTAAACAATTTAAGTAGACCTATAACCCATAAGGAAATAGAAGCAGTCATCAAAAGTCTCCCAACCAAACAGAGCCCAGGGCCAGATGGTTTCAGTGCAGAATTCTACCAGAATTTCAAAGATGAGCTAATATCAATACTCTTCAAATTGTTCCACACAATAGAAACAGAATGAACATTGCCAAACTCTTTTTATGAGGCTACACTTACCCTGATACCCAAACCACACAAAGATGCAACAAAGAAAGAAAATTATGGACCAATCTCCCTCATGAACATTCGTGCAAAAATACTCAATAAAATACTGGCAAACTGAATCCAAGAATACATAAAAAAAAATCATTCGCCATGATCAAGTAGGCTTCATCCCAGACATGCATGGATGGCTCAACATATAAAAAGCTGTCAAGGTAATTCATCATATAAACAAACTGAAAGAAAAAAAACCCCACATGATCATCTCATTGGATTCTGAAAAAGCCTTTGACAAAATCTAACATCCCTTCATAATAAAGGTCTTGGAGAAATCAGGAACACAAGAAACATATCTAAGCATAATAAAGGTAATTTACAGCAAGCTGACAGCCAACTCAAATTAAATGGAGAGAAATTGAAAGTGATTCCACTAAAATCAGGAACAAGACAAGGCTGCCCACTCTCCACATATCTATTCAATATAGTGCTCGAAGTTCTAGCTAGAGCAATAAGACAACAAAAGGAGATCAACGGCATACAAATTGCAAAAGAAGAAGTCAAACTTTTGCTATTTACAGATGTTATGATAGTATACATAAGTGACCCCAAAAATTATGCCGGGGAACTCTTATACCTGATAAACACCTTCAGTAATGTGGCTGTATACAAGATTAACTAAAAAAAAGTCAATAGCCCTCCTATATACAAATAATAAATGGGCTGAGAAAGAAGTTAAAGAAACATTACCCTTTACAATAGCCACAAATAACATAAAATATCTTAGGGTAACTCTAACCAAACAAGTGAAAGACCTGTATGACAAGAACTTTAAGTCTTTGAAGAAAGAAACTGAAGAAGATATCATAAAATGGAAAGAACTCCCATGCTCATGGATAGGTAGAACCAACATAGTAGAAATGTCAATCTTACCAAAAGCAATCTACAGGTTCAATGCAATTCCCATCAAAATCCCAACACAATTCTTCACAGACCTTGAAAGAACAATACTCAACTTCATATGGAAGAACAAAAAACTCAGGATAGCCAAAACAATCCTATACAATAAAGAAACTTCCAGAGGCATTACTATCCCTGACTTCAAGCTTTACTATGGAGCTATAGTAATAAAAACAGGTTGGTATTGGCATAACAACAGACACATGGATCAATGGAATCGAATTGAAGAACATGACATTAATTCACAACCTATGAACACCTGATTTTTTTACAAAGAAGCCAAAATTGTACAATGGAAAAAAGAAAGCATCTTCAACAAATGGTGCTGGCATAACTGGCTGTCAACATGTAGAAAAATGCAAATAGATCCATGTCTATAGCCGTGCACAAAACTCAAGTCCAAATGGATCAAAGACCTCAACATAAATCCAGTTATGATTTGATAACTCTGAACCTGATAGAAGAGAAAGTGGGAAGTAACCTTGAATGAACTGGCACAGGAGACTACTTCCTGAATATACACCAAGTAGCACAGACACTGAGAGCAACAGTTAATAAATGGGACCTCCTGAAACTGAGAAGCTTCTGTAAAGCAAAGGACAGAACAAAGAAAACAAAACAGTGGCCTACAGAATGGGAAAAGTTTTTTGCCAATCCTACATCTGACTGAGGTCTCATCTCGAAATTATATAAAGAACTTAAGAAACTAGACATCAAAAAACCAAACAATTAATTTAAAAAAATGGGCTGCATATCTAAACAGAGAATTCTCAACAGAAGAATCTCAAATGGCCGAAAGACATTTAAGGAAGTGTTCAACATCCTTATATTGGTGAAATTATTAAGGCCACTCCACGTAGTTAAAAGGGAGGTTTATTAGTGGAGTAACTTACAAATGAAGGGATAGATAGGTCGCAGGGTCTGGGGAAGATGTAGAGAAGACCGGCGGTGTTCTCCAGAGAACTCTGCTTGGTCTACCTGTAGCGTCCAGGGTCCAAGAACTAAGAGAAGGTGGCGCATCCAGATTTCGGGTCTTCAGGGCCCTCTCTTGGCCCCACCTTGTAGGTGTGATAGTTACCAAAGCCTCAATGGGGGTTGGAACTTCCAGACCAAAGCTGGAATGGCTACCCACTACATCCTTAGCCTCAGAGAAATGCAAATCAAAATGACTTATGCCTATTAGAGTGGCTAAGATCAAAAACACTGAGGACAGCTCATGCTGGAGAGAATGTGGAGTAAGGGGAACACTCCTCCACTGCTTGTGGGAGTGCAATCTTATACAGCCTCTCTGGAAATCAGTATGGCATTATCTCAGAAAATTGGGAATCAACCTACCTCAAGACCCAGCAATACCACTCCTTGGCATATACCCAAAAGATGCTCAACCACACCACAAGGCAATTGTTCAATTATGTTCATAGCAGCATTATTCATAATAGCCAGAACCTGGAAACAGCCTAGATACCCCTCAGTAGAAGAATGGATAAAGAAAATGTGGTACATGTACACAATGGAGTATTATGCAGTGGTAAAAAACAATGACATCATGAAATTTGTAGGCAAATGGATGGAACTAGAAAAAAAAAATCATCCTGAGTGAGGTGACCCAGACCCAGAAGGACAAACATGGTGTGTACTCACTCATAAGTGGATATTAGACCAAAAATGAAGGATAATCAGGCTACAAATCCACAACCCCAGAGAAGCTAGGTAAAGAGGAGGACCCTAAGGGAACATGCATGGATCACCTCAGGAAGGGAAAAGGGTTAAGATCTTCTAGGTAAACTGGAGTGGGGGTAGAGGGGAGGAAATGAGAGGTGGGAGCATGAGGGATCTAGATGTCTGAATTTGTGGCTGTGACTAGGGCTATAGTGACAGACCTAATAAGTTGGTTAATTGAAATATGCTTTGAAGATAGGGCTGACAGGACTGGTTGGTGGATTGGAACAGGAGAGAGAAGGACAGAGAAGGCCCTAGGATATGCTGAAGGCTGTTAGTGAAGCCCTGAGTGAATGTTGGTTATCACATGCTAAGTGGGGAGACTTGGAAAAATAAGCAAGTCTTGGAAGTTCTGGGGCTCCCAGGATTGAATTCATCAGATTTCCCAGGGAAATGCCAAATTGTTGCTGGTTCTTTCAAGTTCAATGTCTTAGATAGTTCAGAGAGCAACCGAGTACCCAAGACTTGCAAGAAATTCCCCACAGAGCTCACCCTGTAAAACAGCCTGCCTGAAAGTGGAGACTAGGCCCAGAGATCAGCTATGACATCCTTAATTCTGACATTCAGTCTGTCAGCTTTCCCCCCGTTGCTCAGTTTAAGTTCGTGAGCCACCATGTGTCTCTAAAAGAAGTCCGGGTACAAGAGGAAACCTAAATCATAACACAAAACAGGGTGTGTGTCATAACAAGGAGCTTTCTACACTGATAAAGTTTTTGAAAGCAATGTTTGTAATTCATTTCCTTGTTTCCAAGGAGACAGCCAGGCTTAGAGGTCAGTAGGAGAGGGATACAATATTAAAATATTTCTTAACCAAAAGAATTTTTTAATCTTTTTTTTCCATTAAAAAATGAGACCACAGTGGGTTGTTTCTGAGCTCCTTCTCTCTAGCCAGCTCTCTCCCCAGGACAATACAGTTGTCTCACCTCATGGGGTGACAAGGAGGTAGTGGATGTTCCAGGCATCTGCCACTCCTAAAACCTGATCACTCCTCAGCTACAGTCTCCAAGGCTGCAGAATCAAGGTTTCTCTACCCACAGCCGGCTTGTGCCTTCGAGCCAGGGTCCTTCAAGGTGCATCCTTGAGGCTCGCACAGAAAGAGCAGTGTGGTGCTCATTTCTGAGGCTCTGCAGGAAGGGAAGAGCAGGGCCAAGGTGGGAGTACCATGAGCTTAGCCTTATTAATAAAATAGGGTTGATGATTTATTCATAGCTGGGACAATGCGGCTCCGCTCCGGAGGACAGCACAGGACTGTTACATTAGAGATGAACAGATGCTGTGGAAGAGATGAGAGGCTCCAGAGAAATAGTCTCGGGCTGCTTCTGGAAGGCAGTGAGCAAATTTATCTGACCAAGTCAGAGCTCGCAGCAATTATTTGTATATTGTGGATGGTGGGATAAAGGCTGGCAGTGGAGGTCCCTGGAACGGTACCTCTTGCTTTTCCATTTCTCATCTAATAAGTGTTTGTTCACCTTCTTGCTTTATCCTCTCCTCCCCAGTACCTGGAAGATGCCCGAGTTTGTAATTCAAGATGTGTTATCTGGGGAATATCAGGATAATACACATCTGAACGTGATCTCCATCAAAGCCAGATCACCGAGGAAGTCGAAGAGAGTCAGTGCACTGAGGCTTTTCTGGGGCACGGCTGAGCACACAATACTTTCAAAGATTAAATCCTTTAAGATCATATATCTTCCTTACCAAATGAACTGTAGAAATTTTACAGAGAGTCAGAAAATAGGTTGTGTACACTGCAGAATCCTGATAAATAGCAGGAAGAGGTGGCCTTTTTAAAGTGTCAATTGCTGTCCTGCTTGTTAAGGATAGTGTCTGTTCCTGGGTGTGTTGAATGGTTAGTCGGCTGATGCAGCTTAGAGGGTGAGAGGAGCCAGGATTTGACAATCTTCAGAAAAACAAAGGCAGCACCAGCTCACTCCCCAGCAAACCACACCAACCTTGGCTGCAATAAACAACAACAGCAGAAATCTGATTTATTTACCACCCCGTTGCTGGGTTTCGCTCTGTTAGCCCCATCTGAACTTCCCTAGCCTCCCCAAAGACTTCAGGAGAATTAGATCAGATGTCAGAGAAGAGAGTTAGATGCCCCCTCCTTCCGTGCCAAACTAGAAGAGAGAATTCAAGGCCACAGGAGGCAGCGGAGAAAAATCTCATTGTTGGTATATATGCTTCCACACAGCACGGCTTCTGCAGGGCCTCCCCTCCCCTCTGCTCAGCTTCCTGAGAAGAGATCAAATGTTTCAAAGCATTTCCACCTTTACTAATTTTTAATGCCTCCGCCAGACTGAAGCTTGCCCACTGGAAAAAAAAATAACCTCTGCTTGTTGAAATAGCCCAAAATAAAAGTGATCCTTTAACAGTAGCACATTTAACTTCCTCCCCGTCTACAGCAGGAGCCAAGGAATATTGCTTTTGCCCAATATATTAAGCATTAAAAATGTCTCCGGGAAATGATTGCACTGGAAATCAGAATATGTTTGAATATAATTCTCGAAACTCGGAGTCTTCTCATATAGGAATCAAGAGTGTTTCACCTTGGTCCTTTCCTGCCGCTCCCTGGGCTCCCAGCCCCACCCTGCTCATTCCTTTGCTTCTTCTCCCAATCCTCCCTACCCAAAGCCACCCACCAGGATCTATATGGGAACCAGGAAGGTAACCCTAGCATTTGGTTTTCCAGGCCATAAGCAGATAACATGGCCTATCGGCCAGAAAATAAAGCTCCCTGACTGTAGTTGCAGAAATTACAGCTAATTATATGCTCCATGCTTCCTGCAAAAGATATATATTTTAAGCGGCTGTGCTGACTTTTTCCCTTGGCTGTATTTAAAGGTTAGTTTCTGACCTGCTTCCTGGTTTAATGGAATAGTTTAAATATTACAAATCGTTACTTGACTCTAATGAATTATATCTCCCCTGGCACCTCACAAAATCCTTATCGTGCCAGAGGAAATCATTCGAAGAAACAGGGGAGTCTCCATGATCATAAACAGAATAGCACGCCAAAGGGTGCTATTCAGGCTGGGGCTTCTTGGGTGGTAGAAAGCTTTTGGCCCTGGCCTCACACTCACCAGAGCACCTGAGGCATGTGGCTGAGCAGTGTGAACTCCCACTCCCTGGCCTCTTACGATTGTTCACTCAGCTTAATTGTCAGCTCCCGCTAAGAACCTGTAACATCTCATTTTGCCAGAGACTATGGAAGTGTTGAGCTTTGCTCGTGGCCAATTCGAGTAACTGAATGTGTAGGGTTCCCCCCTTTCAATGTGCAGATGCTGGGACAGGCTAACCCTGTCTCTGCACATTGAAGCCTTTTTTCTTTCTTTCCTATTCTAATGAAGGTCTGGACCCAAACAGTTTCTCTTTCTGTACAATTGTGCAGGTAGATGCTCTCATCCCAATTTTCCTAATTATATACATCATCAATCTTTTTAAATAGAAGAAAGCCACCTAAACTCAAGACTTCAACAACTAAAATCACACTGGAGGCACGGAAAAGAAGGGGGTGTTTCTCCTACCTTATTAAAATCTCCTGATTGCCGCAAAGTGGCATCAAGGAATGGGGACGTCCATCCACTTCGATGGCTGCAGGGTGGATTTCTAAGCCTTTAGCTGCTTGACTATAAACATGCATGTGGAAAGTGAGGAGTCCAGTCCCAGGCACAGATGACTTTTCTGTGTGGTTCCCAATGTCCTGAGTCCCTTTCAGCGCCAAGCAGATGTGATAACACAGTGTACAACCACGTTAGTCAGTTTTCCGTCATTAGAAACAAGCACCCCACCCGAGGTGACCAACTTACAAAGACAAAAGGGTCCTTTGGGTTCATCATTCTAGCAACTCAGGTCTGTGATGAGTGGTCCTCATTGCTTTGGGCCTGTGGTGGAACATTACAAGGGAAATGCATGGCAGGGTCGAACCACTAACCCCTCCTGGATAAGACACAGAAGAGGAAGAGACCTAAGTTCCTGAATTTCTCTTCAGGTCAAGCCTCCAATGTGCTAAAGATCTCCCACAAGGCTCCACCTCCTAAAGAAGTCACCACTTTTCACTAACGCAAACTGGAGATGAAAATTTCAACATTTTAGTTTGGGGATGGACATTTATAACTTAAAATAGAGTATTCACCACAGAAGTACCAGCCATGTGTGATATTTCATATGGAATCAAATTCTCTCACAATATATCTGAACTGTAAACAGTAGAACCCTTGTAGATGTTAACAGATAAACTTTGTAAAAGATTTAAGCTGGTTAATGTTTAAGGGATTTGGCCCCCGATTTGTTATCCAATACCAAGCAGCCAGTCCTGAAGACAGATACATATGAGCAACATTAAATGGAGTCACCACATTGTATTTATATATGTATAAATACATATATAAATGTGTGTATGCATGAGCAATAATTTAAGACAAACAAGAAAGGAAAAGAAACAATGGAGATAATGCATGAAGTAGAGAGAAGAGTAGACAGGAAGCAGGATATGAAAACAGAGGGTTGAAGGTGATCTGAGTATACTATATATCTGCATTAAATGTCATAATGTAACTCAGTATTCTGTTCAGGTGATAAATGATAATGGAAAACAAAAATGAAAAAAATTTTATGAAGATTTAAGCTGCTTAAATGGCTCAGAGGCCTCGCTTACAGCACAACCTAATTCATAGTTCTTACAGTGCCATGGGCAGGAGTTTCCACCTAAGAAACACTGATTTCCTTCTGAGGGTGTCCCTGATTAAACTCAAAGACCCCTAGAAGAGATAATTTACTGCAGGGAGCATAAACTTATCTGATTGTTTGCTAAAATGATCATTAAATAAGGGCATTGTGGAGGGACTCAGAGAGAGGGAGACAGAGAGGTGGAAAGCCAAGACTGTATCAGTAGGGACCTTCTTTTTTTTTAATCTGAAAAAACAAAACAAAACAAAAGTCGTTGAGACCAAAGCTTGAGTAGGGTCTTTGCTAAAGTGGATTGAAAGCAAAGCCAGTTTAGACTTAGCATCATCTGAAAGGATGGGTGTCATCAAAGTTGGGCTTTTAATTGTTCAAAACAGAGAGAACACAGACAACTCAAGGATTCTTCTGCTTACTTTTCCATGATGAGAAACAAAAGCCCATTTTGCTCTAGAAGGGGACTCATCTGATGGATGTTTCAGGATCTTCCTACACAGCGCAAATGCGCGCCTTTAGCTAGACGGTTTCTCATGGGCAGCAGAGACGACAGTAGAGAGGAGAAGGATGGGGAAGTGCTCTGGGTTGAGCGGAGGGTGACAGCATGCTGGGAAAATCCAGCTTCACCAAATATTTATTCAGGCTTCTATAAACCTCAATTAGCGATCTGAGAAAGCCCGGCCTGCCGCGGAGAAGGCACATGTGGAAATGCGACTTGGAAGTTGTTGGTGTCACTTAGGCTGCTGCATTGTTGATTAATGTAATTGAAGTATATATTACAGAAACAGAAAAGGAAATGTGACTTCTTCAGGGACCCATTAATTTCTTAGGCATAAAGTGTTTGAAGGTTCAAAGGCTTTGTCGAAGCTTATTTTAAATTTAAAATTTCCATTGCCAAGGGATTGATTACCATTCTTATATTAGCTTTGTCAAACACAAAGTTGATCTCAGTTCTTTCAAAGTTTTGTGACACTTAATTGTTTTCAGAGCCTCCTTTTTTTTTTTTTTTTTTTGAAGGAAGATTGCCTTACAAGTTCTCTCAAGGACAGGCTTGCTTTCACCTTACAAGAATAGCAAGATAAAAAGGCCTAAACCGTAACAAGCAATTCCCACTCTCCCCATCTTTAGGGTCTTGGAAATCATTTCTGCGAGTCTGGTGTTACACCCCCCCCCCCAACTCAAACATGCTTCCTATTAATCTGTGTTCAGTTTCCCGTTGACTTCAAAGCACCAACTTATTTAAGGGTCTTTGTCCATGTGCGGCTTAGCTATGCTGTGCAGGGACTTCTCACATTTTCCTCATCTCTCCACCCCAAAGGACCGCATGAGGTTCTTTTTATAGCCCCCTCCCATCCTCCTCAGGTCACTGTTTAAGGCGCTCTCATAAACAACACACTCTGAAAGTCCGTCAAGATGTCCCCAGCACCAGGCTTTATTTGGGCTGTCCTGATAGTGAACTCGGTCCTTCAAGAAGCCGGACAGCAGTATTTCTGGCTCCATTTCACACAAGGGTGAGAGCAGGAAGCGTGTCTTTAAGAAATTGGGTTAAATGGCACTGCCATCTACCTGGGCTCAGGTCTTGTGTGAGGACTGTGAGGCTGCCTTTGAAACAAAGGCATCATGACCTGAAGCTTTGCCCAGGAGATCAATAATGAGATTGCTGAGGCCAAGGGCAGCTCAACAGAAAATCTCTTTTTTCTGATGAGAAAATATTTTCTCATTTCTTGCTTGCCTTCTAGCTTTGCCTCGGTTCATGTGCATGTGTGTGCATACGTGTGCATGCATGTGCATGTGTGTGCATGTGTGTTCATGTATGGAGGCCAAAGGTTGACATCAGATAACTTTTTCATAGATTGCAACCTGTACATTGAGACAGGGTCTCCTCTCTGATCCTAGAGTCCCGCCCTCTTTTCAGCTAGTCTGACTAGTCAACTTACTTAGGGGAGTCCCTGTATTTGTCTCTTGTGTTGGGATTACAGGTAGACTTCCGTTTGTGTGAGCTCTGGGGACTCAAACTCTGCTTGACAACCCCGAATGCCAAGTGCTTTCTGCACTGAACCATGTCTCTGATCATTACTTGCCTTTGTGCCCTTACTGCAATGCTTCTGGAGACTCAGCTTCCTTCAAGGCTGACTATAAGGACACTGGGAAGAGTAGGCAGGTTGGACTCACAGCTCTAGATCAGCTCTCTAGCTGCACAAAACATTAGCACCAGAAGGTCACCAGAACTCCGTGGCCTTGGTAAACAGAGACACATGTCCCATCTGGGAGAAGTATTCTCATTCACAGTGGCTTTTGCTTCAGTAGCTTTTCTATTTGGAGGCATGTGTGTGCCAGGATCCTATTGCTACCATTTGGAAGGCCGACGTAAGACTGGGTTGGAGTGAAGAAGTGTGTGACTTTGACAATACTCTGCTCTGGTCCTTTGAGTGCTGTACTCTAGGCCTGGTCCATCTTCTTGGACCTGTGCCTCTTTTTCTTCCTTCCAATCTGTACCCCAGAAATAACCATAGTCCAAATGCCTGCTTTGAATCCTCTGCCCCCAAAGAACTGGTAAAGAAATCAAACCTGAAACAGCTTAATGCATTCTCAATTTCTAGTAATTCTCATTTATTAACTACATAAAAATAGTGAATTGTGATGATCACACTAAAATCCACAGACCCAGAGAGATTAGATAAGGAGGAATGGTCTAGAAGGAATACATGGATCTCCTTGGAAAGGAAAAATAGAATAGATTTTTGTGGGTGGTCTGGGAGCAAATGGGGATGGGAACAGGAGACATCAGGTGGGGGAGGGAGAGATAGAGGGAGGGAAGACTGGAATGGGCACATTTAGGGGGCAATGTGAAAACCTGGTGCAGTAGAAACTTCCTGAAACCTGATAGGGTGACCTAGTGTGGATTCCTAGCGATGGAGGATATGGAGCCGGAACCAGCCATCTCCAGTAACCTGGCAAGGCTTCCAGTGGTGGGACTGGGATACCAACCTAGCCACAAAATTACGGATCCACAGCCTGTCCTGCCTGAAAGATGTGCTGAGGCTCAGAGCATGTGAGAATGGCCAACCAATTACTGGTCTAACTCAAGGCCCACACCAGGAGAGGAAGTCCACATCTGGCACTGCCTGGATGGCCAGGGTTCAGAAGATGGATGGCTCAGAGACCTAGAATAGAATCAAACATGGCTGACAAAAAAAAGTCAATGAAATGACTCCTAATGATATTCTGCTATACTCATGGATGGGTGTCTAGCCCAGTTGTCATCAGAGAGGCTTCATCTAGTGACTGATGAGAGCAGATGCAGAGACTCACAGCCAAACACTAGGCATGGCTTGGGGAACCCTGCAGAAGAGGGGGAGGAAGGATTATATGAGCAAGAGTTGTCAAGGACACCAGGAGTACATAGCCCACAGAATCAGTTAACCAGGTCTCATAGGAGCTCACAGAGACTGATGTAGCAGCCACAGAGCCTGCATGGGTCTATGTCAGGGGCTCTGCATACATGCTGTGACTATATATATATAGCTTGGTGTCTTTGTGGGACCCCTGACAGTGGGAGTCTCTGGCTCTTGCCTTCTCATGAGATCCTTTAATCCTACTGGGTTGCTTCACCCAGCCTTGGTATAAGTGTTTGTACTTAGTCTTATTGCATCTTGTTATGCCATGTTACATTGATATCTCTGGGAGACCTGCTCTTTTATGAAGGGAAACAGAGAAGCAGTGGATCTGGAGGAGAGGGGAGGTGGTAGGGGGAGTTGGGAGGAGAGGAGGGAGACTGTGATCAGGGTGTATTATATCAAAGAAGAACAAAGAAAAAGGAAAAAATAGTGAATTGTGAATGAAAACATGTGTTCGTGTGTGTGTGTGTGTGTGTGTGTGTGTGTGTGTGTGTGTGTGTGTGTGTGAAGAGAGTTGCAGAAGGTGTCAAAACCAATGGTGAAGAAAGACATGTAGCATGTAGGGCCTAGGGCAGTGGAAGAACAGTTTCTTGTGTCAGAACCTTCTGTTTGCTGTGGTACATGGGCAGCTAAGGCCAGGTAGATGTGCTCTCCATAAAGTCAATGAGTGATAAAGATGTGGACCAGAAAAGAAGAGCGGATGTGAAACGCAAACATAAAACCTCAGGCTACAGTTTTGTCAATGCCAGAAAACATCCCCAGGGCCTGGCTAGTAGATAGCCTGGAGAATCACTTACAGAGGCTGGGCTTTGCCATCTGGTCAACCTAAAACTGCTCCTAGGTATAATACTCTGTTCTGGCGAACATCATCAATGAGGGGACAGGCAAGCTCTGCAGTGAAGATTCAAAAGTGCTGACTCTGTGTTTTATTCAAACTCTTCAAGCCAATTTCCTCCAGTCCTAAAAGAATGGAGACACCCCTCACATCCTCTACCTATGTAGAATCTTCTCTGAGGTGCCTCAAGGCTTTCCCAGTGAGTGCTGGGAAGCAGACTTCCTTCTGTATGTCTGTTTATCAAACAGAAAGAGGGGACTTATCCCTACCCCTACCCACCCATCATTTCTTCAGCATTCAACAGGCATGAAATTAAGTTCTAAAGGGGAAACTACAGAATTTTTATTCACTGATGTTTGATGTGTTTGAGGTTAAAACAGGAAAAAACAATCAAATATCTGGATTTTATCACCTGTAGGACATTTTCTTCTGACTTCATGCTTTCTGGAAGGTTTAAGTTTATGAGTATGAATGGTTATAGCATAAGAGGATTTAGAACTCAGTAGCAAATGAGTTAAATTATGTTGTTTAACTTTAACAAAAATGTACTGTCCTAGGCATACAGGATACAAGGGTATGGGGTATGTATTATCATTTCCATTTTATAGATAAGGAAGCTGAGAAACAAAAATGTTAGTAACTCATCTCACATTGCAAAACCATTGAGTATTGGTCCACGGTTCAGATTTAGATCAGTGTGACTCTGAAACTTTTGGTAATAATGGTTTTTAAAATATGGAATTAAGATAGAAACCATGTAATACCAGATGTTTAGTCTGAGTGGGCTGACATAATAAAATACCTAAGACATGATGCTCCAACAAAGGATCTTTGCATCCTCACAGCTCTAGCAGCTGAAGCTCGAGGTGACCGCAGGTCTGGCCTCTCTTGAGGCTTCTCTTCCTGGCTTTGCTGTGTTCCAGCTCTGAACTTGTATGGTCTTTTCTATGCAGATTCTTGGTGACTTCATCTTATGAGAATATGACTTAGCTGGTGAGGGCCTACCCCCGAGACCCTGTTAAGCTGCTTTCCTGTATAAAGTAAAAGCCCTGTTTTCTTTCTTTCTTTCTTTCTTTCTTTCTTTCTTTCTTTCTTTCTTTCTTTCTTTCTTTCTTTCTTTCTTTCTTTCCTTCCTTCCTTCCTTCTTTCTTTTTCTTTCTTTCCTTTCCTTCTCTCTCTCTCTCTCTCTCTCTCTCTCTCTCTCTCTCTCTCTCTCTCCCTCCCTCCCTCCCTCTCTCCCCCTCCCTCCTTTCCTCCCCCTCCCTTCTTTTCTTTCTTTACTCCAGACAAGGATTCTCTGTGTAGTCCTTGAACTGTGTCCTTGAACTCATTCTGTAGACCAGGCTGGCCTCAAACTCACAGGGGATCACTCGTCTCTGCCTCTCAGTGCTGGGATTAAAAGAGTGTGAAGGGCCCTGTTTTCAAACAGAGTTCGTCTTTCAATGGCAGGAATCAGAATTTCTGCACGGGAATGGGACAAACACAAAATGCAGCCTATAACATTAAGAACTTCTTTCAAATTTTTTTATTTTTTTCTGAGTTTTGTTATGTTTGACAAGTAAAAATTGTATATATTTAAGTATAGAACAAAGATTCATTGCACTTATACAGTGCAAAATAATCCCCCAAATCAATTTGATTCACATCTATCACTTCATATAGCTACTTCTGTGTGTATGAAGAAAACATGTCAGATCTACCTTCTTAACAAGTTTAAATATATAATACAGTATTATTAACTATAGTCACTGGATGTACATTGGGTCCCCAGACTTTACTTAGTATATAGCTGAATGTTTAACCTTTCACAGATATTTCTCTTGGTCCCTAGTATCCACTATTCTCTGTTTCTGTGAATTATGCTTTTTCAGGGATATATATATATATATATATATATATATATATATATATATACATATATATTACAAATATATATACATATATACATTTGAATGGATGAGATAGTATATTACTTGTCTCTCTGGGTCCTAGCACAATGTCTCCCAGGTCCATCCATGCTGTCACAAGTGACAATTTTCTTTGTATATACATGTATGTGACACACATGTGTGCATGTGTATGTGGGGGTGCACTCGCCTGTGGACACATATGTGGCCAGAGATTGATGTTCTCTTTCTTGATTTCTCTCCACGTTAACTTTTGAGACGGGATCTCTGACAAAGCCTGGAACTCACCAGTTGGCTAGACTGGCTGGCCAGGGAGCTCTGGGGACCCCCTGCCAGCCCCCAGCCCTGTACCAGGTTTACAGACAGTGCCATCTACACAGTCACCAGTGCTAAGGACGCAACCTCAGGGTCCTCACGACTTTACCATGACCTCAGGCGCTGTGCCAAGTGAGCCGGCTTCTTTGTTTGATTTTATTAATTAATTTTTTTCATTTATTTTATATACTGACCACAGTTTCCCCTCCCTCCTCTCCTCCCATCCCCCACCTCCCACCTATCCCCCCATCCACTCCTCCTCCTTCTCCTTCTCCATTCAGAAAGGGGCAGACCTTCCACGGGTGTGAACAAAGCATAGTGCCATATTCTTAACCCTATTTTTTATGGCTAAAACAAATAAACATATATAGCACAATTACATACGTCATAGACTATACATAGATGAATGTATTATAATTAAATGTATAATATGTCAGTGTGTATGAATATAATAAGTGTGAACATATCTATATGAATGTTTGTATTAAATATATGTGTGAATATATATGTTCATGTATATAGCGGTATCATATTATATGTAATATATGTATGAATATTACATATATGAACCCTTTAAGTAGCTTTCAACTTGACTATTTTGAGTAATACTGCAACAACCATGAGAGTGCACTTTTTTTTCTTTTGAGTAGATATTAAGAAGTAAAATGTCTGGGCCATATGATAATTCTATTTTTATTATTTGAAAACACCCTTACTGTTTTCCATAATAGCTACCCCAAAATACATTCCCACCAACAGTACAAAGTGTCCCTTTCTTTCACACAAGCAAGGGCACTTGAATAACTCCAGTATTTATTTATTTTAAGATTTGACAGCTAGAAGGGACCTGCAGATCTTTGTTATGATTTGGGTACATGCAGCCATGGAAACAATGTCTTAGCCTAAGGGAAAGTTCCAGATTAGCAGAACTGTCCCATGAAGTCAATGGAGACGCAGAATGATGGAAGAGGATTTACCACCGTCAACCAGCACTTTTAGAGCCGCCTGGAGGCCGCCAACACATGAGTCAGAGAAAAGAGAGAATGAGGCGGTACAAATGGGTAGCTTCTGCAGGTCAGGCCTGTGGGATGTGCACTTCGTTTTTGCCTCTTTTTGATGGGAAGTGGGAGAAGTTAGATGAGCTATGTGTATGTTGAGTTTGATTCTGAAATGTCTCCCTACACTCAGGTGTTGAGGACTTAGTTGGAAACTGATGGAGTTTGAGGAAGTAGGTGAATTGTAACAGTTCCACTTCATCATTGGAATCCAATAATTCAATGGTGTTTGAGGAAAGCAGCGCTGGACCGGTTGAAGGAAGTAGGTCACTATTTGAAGGATATATCTTATTACAGGCTCCTTCAAATCTCGGATTCCCACCTGTCTCAGCGAGGCGAGCAGTCTCCTCGTCACATGCTCCCACGACCACGATGCTCTCTCTGATCACAGGTCCATTGCCATGGGCCCAGCAGGCCATGGGCTGAAACCTTTGAGACCTTGAGCCAAAGTATTCTTTCATCCCAGAGATTTTTTTCTCATGTATTTGCACAGAGATGGGAGCTAACTAGTACAAGAAGAGAAGACTGGATTTTAATTTATGGTTCTCACTCCACTTCCATTTTAAGCCCTTTCTACCTATTATGGAACAATTGTACCTATGTCACTCAGCCAGTGAACTTAATCTAGGTTTTCTAGGGAGGTAAAACCTTGGATGACCCTTATCCCATCTATATTGATCATTAAAAGAGAGGACAAATTAAATCTGACCAAGCATAGAGCCCCAAAGTTTAAAAGCAGTCATGACCATCATCTTTTGTATTATATCACCTTCATATAGAAATTTTTAACAAGTTAGATGTTGAAACTGTTTCATGAAATTAATATTTATAAGAGCATGTTTTGAATAATATTAAAATGCATACATTATTATTGAAGATGGAAATAAAGTTTGGGTTTTTTTTTTTTTTGGTTTTTTTTTTTTTTGGTTTTTCGAGACAGGGTTTCTCTGTGTAGCTTTGCGCCTTTCCTGGAACTCACTTGGTAGTCCAGGCTGGCCTCGAACTCACAGAGATCCGCCTGGCTCTGCCTCCCGAGTGCTGGGATTAAAGGCGTGCGCCACCACTGCCCGGCAAAGTTTGGGTTTTTAATTTCTAAAATTTTATTCATTTTAAGTATAGGTTCAGTAAAACAATTATATATCAAAATTTCAAAATACAAGAAACCACATTACATTCCTTTGAAAAGATTTGTTGCAAATATTCATTAATTTGTACACTGTATTTATATATATGTGTGTGAGCACATGTTTGTGTGTGTGGACACATGTATGGTTGCACATATGTATATATGTGTATGTGGGTGTCTTCATCAATCATTTCACCTTAGTTTTTAGACAGGGTCTCACTCTAATACTGGAATTTGCCACTTATCAAGACTAGCTGGCCAACAAGTCCAGGGATCCTCTGGTCTCCATCTCCCAACACTGGATTTACAGATACATGCCTGCCTTTCACACGGGTTGCAAGGATCAAACTCAGGTCATCATGCATGCCTGGTGAGTACTTTACCAACTGAGCCTCAGTTCCATTTACATGAACCAGCAGAGATTCCAGACGCAAGTAAACCAGTGTGGACTCCGCCGTGCTCTGATGGTCCAGCCCTTTGGCACTTTTGAATGCCATCTGTGGATGGCTATTTCCACCTGTCTTCCGAGAAAGACTGAGGACTGAGTGAAGTACTGGACTGCATCTCTTTGTTCTCTCTCCTCTCCCTTCTTGCAATAGTGCCCTCTCCCCCTCCCTTCCCATCTCTTTCCTTCTTTGCTCTTTCTTTCATTTAGACACGGACATTGGACTGGGGTGGAGAGGACAGCAGAATGTTCTATTGATTTTCATAAAAGCATTTGGCAGAGGATGAATTACAAGTCCTGAGGTCTTTTTAGGGTGTTTTGGCAGCAGCAATTAATGAGCTAATGAACATATAATAGGTAAAAAATAAAATAAAATAAATTAGATAGGGAGGAAATCACTGAGATACAGTAAGGGGCTAAGGCAATGGCTCAGTAGAGAATAAAGCTTTTGTAGAGCAAGAGGACTTGAAGCCAGGTCCCCAGAAACAAAGGAAAAACCAGTTGGAGTTACAATCCATCTGTAATTTCATCAGAGAAGAGAAATCCCTGGGATAATCTGTCTAGCTAGACTGGCTGACTTGGGGAACTATGGCCTTGGCAAGAGAGCTGGCTCAGAAAATAAAGTGGGGAGCAATTGAGGGAGAAAATTGACATCGACCTCTGGTCACCACAGGCACACATGTGCATGCGCACTAGCTCCCACATGTGCCCATACACACACACACACACACACACACACACACACACACACACGAATAAAACATTTCAAGAGTCTATAGCATTGCAATTTAATCTCTCATATGCATCTCATTATCTTAACAATCCCAAACAACAGCTCTCTGATGCCTTATACAGAAGGAAGAGGAAAAATAATTTCTGTGGACAGAGTACCAGGCCCCTCTATCACACTAGTTATTATTTCCAAATGTTGGCTGTCAAGGGTGTGTTTCCCATTCTCCTAACTATTAAACTATTTGGCTCCCTTTGAGGGAAGGGATGGGTTTGGCAACCCACAGAACTTCATGGAATTCCAGAGCTCCATCAGAAATCCAGGGCTGTGTGTGAGGCCTCCTCAGGAGCACACTGCCCAGGGCGCTTCCTCCTCTAGAAATTCTGTACATACGAAGCTCAGTGCAACCGGCCATACAGGATCTACCTTACTTTGTTCTCCTGGGAAAGTGAATGTTTTGTCTAGTGATTTTATTGTGAAATATTTCCAACTTGTAAAGAAATCACAATAATAGGGCAGAGGATCTCACAGACCTTTCACCCAGATATCTCAAATGTTAATATTTTCAGCAATTCTGCTTTCTGCTCTTTCTCACTAATTACACAGAATTGTCACCTTCTTATTTTCTGTTTGAGAGCAGGTTGCAGACATTATCTTTCTTTACCCCTCAACACTACAGTATGGGCACTAAAGAGGGAGATACAAATATAGCAAAATGGCTACAATAAGATAGGTAACACCACTGTACTTAAAGCCTCACTTCTTCTGATTTGAACACTGTCCCAACAATAAACTCTATGACGAAAGGATTTGATAAGGACCAGACATAGCTCCTTTTTTTTTTTTTTTTTTTTTTTTTTGGTTTTTCGAGACAGGGTTTCTCTGTGTAGCTTTGCGCCTTTCCTGGGACTCACTTGGTAGCCCAGGCTGGCCTCGAACTCACAGAGATCCGCCTGGCTCTGCCTCCCGAGTGCTGGGATTAAAGGTGTGCGCCACCACCGCCCGGCTCAGACATAGCTCCTTTAACCTTGATCTCTTCCTTTGTAATTTTTTCTTTAAGACCTTGTACCCCTAATTTGAGCTTGCTTTATGTTCTCTCATTCCTACATTCAAACTATGCACATTTGTTAGAAATATCCCAGAAGGCATTGCAGGCTCTTTTTCATGCTCAGTGTCCATTTCCCCAGTAGACTTTCTTTTTTTTTTTTTAAATTTTTATTTTGCAATACAATTCAGTTCTACATATCAGCCACAGATTCCCTTGTTCTCCCCCCTCCCGCCCCCCTCACCTTCCCCCCAGCCCGCCCCCCCCATTCCAATCTCCTCCAGGGCAAAGCCTTCCCCACAGACTGAGATCAACCTGGTGGACTCAGTCCAGGTAGGTCCAGTCCCCTCCTCCCAGGCCGAGCCAAGGGACCCTGCATAGGCCCCAGGTTTCAAACAGCTGACTCATTCAATGAGCACAGGGCCCGGTGCCACTGCCTGGATGCCTCCCAAACAGATCAGGCCAATCAACTGTCTCACCCACTCAGAGGGCCTGATCCAGTTGGTGACCCCTCAGCCATTGGTTCATATTTCATGTGTTTCCGTTTGTTTGGCTATTTGTCTCTGTGCTTTATCCGACCTTGGTCTCAACAATTCTCGCTCATATAAACCCTCCTCATTCTCGCTAATTGGACTCCCAGAGATCCACCTGGGGCCTAGTCATGGATCTCTGCATCCAGATCCCTCAGTAGTTGGATGAGGTTTCTAGCACGACAATTAGGGTGTTTGGCCATCCCATCACCAGAGTAGGTCAATTCGGACTGTCTCTCGACCATTGCCAGCAGTCTGTTGTGGGGGTATCTTTGTGGATTTCTGTGGGCCTCTCTAGCACTTTGTTTCTTCCTATTCTCATGTGGTCTTCATTTACCATGGTCTCCTATTCCTTGTTCTCCCTCTCTGTTGTTGATCCAGCTGGGATCTCCCACTCACCCGATCTCTCATTCCCTCGACCCTCGCCCTTCACTATCTCCACTCATGTCCAGGCTGTTCATGTAGATCTCATTCCATTTCTCTGTCAATGGGCGATCCCTGTGTCTTTCTTGGGGTCCTGTTTTCCAGGTAGCCTGCCTGGTGATGTGAGTAGCAGTCCAGTCATCCTTGTTCCACATCTAGTATCCTGTTATGAGTGAGTACATACCATGTTTGTCTTTCTGAGTCTGGGATACCTCACTCAGGATGATTTTTTCTAGATCCATCCATTTGTCTGCAAACCTCATGATGTCATTGTTTTTCTCTGCTGAGTAGTATTCCATTGTGTATATGTACCACATTTTGTTTATCCATTCTTCAGTTGAAGGGCATCTAGGTTGTTTCCATGTTCTGGCTATTACAAACAATGCTGATATGAACATAGCTGAACAAGTGCTCTTGTGGTGTGGTTGAGCATTCCTTGGGTATATGCCCAAGAGTGGTATAGCTGGATCTTGGGGGAGATGGATTCCCAATTTTCTAAGAAATCGCCATATTGATTTCCAAAGTGGTTGTACAAGCTTGCATTCCCACCAGCAGTGGAGGAGAGTTCCCCTAGCTCCACATCCTCTCCAGCATAATGTGTCTTCAGTGTTTTTGATCTTAGCCATTCTGACAGGCATAAGGTGGTATCTCAGAGTTGTTTTGATTTGCATTTCCCTGATGATTAGGGATGTTGAGCAATTCCTTAAATGTTTTTCAGCCATTTGAGTTTCCTCTGTTGAGAATTCTCTGTTTAGTTCTATAGCCCATTTCTTAATTGGACTGTTGGGCATTTTGATGTCTAATTTCTTGAGTTCCTTATATATTCTGGATATCAGTCCTCTGTCAGATGTGGGATTGGTGAAGATCTTTTCCCATTCTGTAGGCTGTCGCTTTGCTTTGTTGACCGTATCCTTTGCCCTACAAAAGCTTCTCAGTTTCAAGAGGTCCCATTGATTGATTGTTTCTCTCAGTGTCTGTGCTACTGGTGTTCTATTTAGAAAGTGGTCTCCTATGCCAATGCGTTCAAGACTACTTCCTACTTTCTCTTCTAGCAGGTTCAGAGTAGCTGGATTTATGTTGAGGTCCTTGATCCACTTGGACTTAAGTTTTGTGCACGGTGATAGATATGGATCTATTTGCAGCCTTCTACATGTTGATATCCAGTTTTGCCAGCACCATTTGTTGAAGATGCTTTCTTTTTTCCATTGTGCACTTTTGGCTTCTTTGTCAAAAATTATTTGTTCATAGGTGTGCGGATTAATGTCAGGGTCTTCAATTCGATTCCATTGGTCCACATGTCGGTTTTTATGCCAGTACCAAGCTGTTTTTATTACTGTAGCTCTATAGTACAGCTTGAAGTCAGGGATCGTGATGCCTCCAGAGGTTGTTTTATTGTACAGGATTCTTTTGGCTATCCTGGGTTTTTTGTTTTTCCATATGAAGTTGAGTATTATTCTTTCCAGGTCTATGAAGAATTGTGTTGGTATTTTGATGGGGATTGCATTGAATCTGTAGATTGCTTTTGGTAAGATTGCCATTTTTACTATGTTAGTTCTGCCTATCCATGAGCATGGGAGATCTTTCCATTTTCTGACATCTTCTTCAATTTCTTTTTTCAGGGACTTAAAGTTCTTGTCATATAGGTCCTTCACTTGCTTGGTTAGTGTTACCCCAAGGTATTTTATGTCATTTGTGGCTATAGTAAAGGGTGATGTATCTCTGATTTCCTTCTCTGCTTTTTTGTCCATTGTATATAGGAGGGCTACTGATTTTTTTGAGTTGATCTTGTATCCTGCTATGTTGCTGAAGGTGTTTATAAGTTGTATCAGTTCCTTGGTGGAATCTTTGGGGTTGCTCAAGTATACTATCATGTCATCTGCAAATAGGGAAAGCTTGACTTCTTCCTTTCCAATTTGTATCCCCTTAATCTCCTTATTTTGTCTTATTGCTCTGGCTAGAACTTCAAGTACTATATTGAATAAGTATGGGGAGAGCAGACAGCCTTGCCTCGTTCCTGATTTTAGTGGAATTGCTTTGAGTTTCTCTCCATTTAATTTGATGTTGGCTGTTGGCTTGCTGTAAAATGCCTTTATTATGTTTAGGTATGTTCCCTGTATTCCTGATCGCTCCAAGACCTTTATCATGAAGGGGTGTTGGATTTTGTCAAATGCCTTTTCAGCATCTAGTGAGATGATCATGTGGTTTTTTTCTTTGAGTTTGTTTATATGGTGTATCACATTGACAGACTTTCGTATGTTGAACCATCCTTGCATCCCTGGAATGAATCCTACTTGATCATGGTGGATAATTGTTTTGATGTGTTCTTGGAGTCTATTTGCCAGTATTTTATTGAGTATTTTTGCATCAATGTTCATGAGGGAGATCGGTCTGTAGTTCTCTTTCTTTGTTGTATCCTTGTTTGGTTTGGGAATCAGGGTAATTGTAGCCTCATAGAAGGAGTTTGGTAATGTTCCTTCTGTTTCTATTGTTTTTTTTGTTTGTTTGTTTTTTTTTGTTGTTGTTGTGCTTTTTTGTTTTTTTTTTTTTTGTTTTTCGAGACAGGGTTTCTCTGTGTAGTTTTGTGCCTTTCCTGGGACTCACTTGGTAGCCCAGGCTGGCCTCGAACTCACAGAGATCCGCCTGGCTCTGCCTCCCGAGTGCTGGGATTAAAGGCGTGCGCCACCACCGCCCGGCTCTGTTTCTATTGTATGGAACAATTTAGAGAGTATTGGTATTAATTCTTCTTTGAAGATCTGGTAGAATTCTGCACTGAAACCATCTGGTCCTGGGCTTTTTTTGGTTGGGAGACTTTTAATGACTGTTTCTATTTTGTTAGGGGTTATTGGACTATTTAAATAGTTTATCTGGTCTTGATTTAATTTAGGTATGTGGTACCTATCCAGAAAATTATCCATTTCTTTTAGGTTTTCCAGTTTTGTGGAATAGAGGTTTTTGAAGTATGACCTGATGATTCTCTGGATTTCCTCAATGTCTGTTGTT
Source organism: Peromyscus eremicus (assembly GCF_949786415.1). NCBI lineage: Eukaryota > Metazoa > Chordata > Mammalia > Rodentia > Cricetidae > Peromyscus > Peromyscus eremicus. The sequence goes on from NC_081418.1 coordinate 15,935,071, forward strand.
ATGTCCCCCTTTTCATTTCTGATTTTGTTGATTTGGATGTTCTCTCTCTGTCTTTTGGTTAGTTTGGATAAGGGCTTGTCTATCTTGTTGATTTTCTCAAAGAACCAACTCTTTGTTTCATTAATTTTTTGTATTGTTCTCTTTGTTTCTATTTTATTGATTTCAGCTCTCACTTTGATAATTTCCTGGCATCTATTTTTCCTGGGAGACTTTGCTTCTTCCTGTTCTAGAACTTTCAGGTGTGCTGTTAAGTCACTAGTGTGAGATTTCTCCAGCTTATTTATGTGGGCGTTTAGTGCTATGAATTTCCCTCTTAGTACTGCTTTCATAGTGTCCCATAGGTTTGGATATGTGGTGTCTTCATTTTCGTTGATCTCTAGGAAGTCTTCAATTTCTTTCTTTATTTCTTCCTTAACCCATTGGTGATTCAGTTGGGTATTGTTCAGTTTCCATGAGATTGTAGGTTTTCTGTAGTTTTTGTTGTTGTTGAAATCCAACTTTAGACCATGGTGGTCTGATAGAACACAGGAGGTTATTCCAATTGTTTTGTATCTGTTTAGATTTGTTTTGTGACCAAGTATGTGGTCGATTTTAGAGAAGGTTCCATGGGGTGCTGAGAAGAAGGTTTATTCTTTTTTGTTAGGATGGAATGTTCTGTAGATGTCGATTAAGTCCATTTGTGTCATGACATCAGTTAAGTCCTTTATTTCTCTGTTAAGTTTCGATTTGGGGGATCTGTCCAGTGGTGAAAGTGGGGTGTTGAGGTCTCCCACTATTAATGTGTGGGGTTTTATATGTGATTTAAGCTTTAATAATGTTTCTTTTACATATGTGGGTGCCCTTGTGTTTGGGGCATAAATGTTCAGAATTGAGACTTCATCTTGGTGGATCTTTCCTGTGATGAGTATGTAATGCCCTTCTTGATCTCTTTTGATTGATTTTAGTTTGAAGTCTATTTTGCTGGATATCAGGATGGCTACACCTGCTTGTTTCTTAAGACCGTTTGATTGGAAAGTCTTTTCCCAGCCTTTGATTTTTAGGTAGTGTCTATCTTTGAATTTGAGATGTGTTTCTTGTATGCAGCAGAAAGATGGGTCCTGCTTTCGTATCCATTCTGTAAGCCTATGTCTTTTTATAGGTGAATTAAGTCCATTGATATTGAGGGATATTAATGTCCAGTGATTGTTCATTCCTGTTATTTTTTGGTGGTGATGTGTGTGTACTTCTCTTCGTTGGGGTTTACTGCTGTGGCTTTATCTATTGCCTGTGTTTTTGAGGGTGTATCTGACTTCCTTAGGTTGGAATTTTCCTTCTAGTGCTTTCTGTAGGGCTGGGTTTGTGGATAAATATTGTTTAAATCTGGCTTTGTCATGGAATGTCTTGTTCACTCCATCTATGATGATTGAAAGTTTTGCTGGGTATATTAGTCTAGGCTGACATCCATGGTCTCTTAGTGTCTGCATTACATCTGTCCAGGACCTTCTGGCTTTCAAAGTCTCCATTGAGAAATCGGGTGTTATTCTGATAGGTTTGCCTTTATATGTCACTTGGCCTTTTTCCTTTGCTGCTCTTACTATTCTTTCTTTATTCTGTACGTTTAATTGTTTAATTATTATGTGGCGATGGGACTTTTTTGGGGGGTCTAGTCTGTTTGGTGTTCTATAGGCTTCCTGTATCTTCATAGGCATTTCCTTCTTTAAGTTGGGAAAGTTTTCTTCTATGATCTTGTTGAATATATTTTCTGTGCCCTTGAGTTGGTATTCTTCTCCTTCTTCTACCCCTATTATTCGTAGTTTTGGTCTTTTCATGGTGTCCCAAATTTCTTGGACATTTTGGTTCATGACTTTGTTGACTTTAGTGTTTTCTTTGACTGATGAATCTATTTCTTCTATTGTATCTTCAACGCTAGAGATCCTCTCTTCCATCTCTTGCATTCTGTTGATTATACTTGCATCTGAAGTTCCCAATCGTTTTCTCAGATTTTCTATTTCCAGCATTCCCTCTGTTTGTGTCTTCTTCATTTTTTCTATTTCCCTTTTCAGGTCTTGGACTGTTTCTTTCATTTGTTTCATTGATTTTTCTTGATTTTCTTTCAGTATTTTATTGCTCTCTTCCAGGACTTTTTTGATTTCTTCTAATTTGTTTGCCCTTTCCCTAGTTGTTTACAGCGTTCTTCACATTTTTTTGTCTTTTCCTCTACACAAGCCTCTAGCTTCTTCATGATGTCATTCATAAGGCTATTTTCTTCTGCTTCTTCCAATTTCTGATGTTCAGGTCTAGGTGTTGGAGGAGGGCTAGGGCCTGGTGATGCTGTATTGCTATTCATTTTGTTGTATATGTTTCTGCCTTGACGTCTGCCCATCTCCTTGTGGTTTGTTCTTGGCCTTATCCGTACACTTGGTTCAGACAGAGCTGACAGTTTCAGGAAGTCTCTCTCTCTTGTCCAGATGGGAGCTCTCTTGTCCAAATTGGAATTCCGGGGCAGGATGGGAGCTCTTGTTCAGAAGGGAAGCCCGGGGGAGGATGGGTGCTCTCCTCGCGCTCTCTCTCTCTCTCTTTCTCTCTCTCTCTCTCTCTCTCTCTCTCTCTCTCTCTCTCTCTCTCCTCCAGACGGGAAATCCGGGGCAAGATGGGAGCTGTGCTTCAGAAGGGAAGTCCCGGGCAAGATGGGAGCTGAGGGCCGGCCTCTAAGTCTCAGGAAGAGGCTTGGGGCTCAGGCGGATGAGCGTGGGGGCAGGGCGTGGAGACTGCAGGGTCTGCCAGGGGTCTTGGAGAAGGGGATCCTTCCCGGTGGGGCTGTGCTTCAGAAGGGAAGTCCGGGGCAAGATGGGAGCTGAGGGCCGGCCTCTAAGTCTCAGGAAGAGGCTTGGGGCTCAGGCTGATGGGCGTGGGGGCAGGGCGTGGAGACTGCAGGGTCTGCCAGGGGTCTTGGAGAAGGGGATCCTTCCCGGTGGGGCTAGAAGGGAACCTGCCTGGTGACCAGAACCTGGTCTTCCCCGGATGGCTGGTGCCCAGGGATCCCAGTAGAACTTCTTAATCTTGGTGCTATTATTCCCTTGGCAATTAATACAAATCTTGTGGGGAGGTATACTGAGGCTGTGTAACTACTGTATTTCTATTCAAGTTTTCATCTAGTAGTTTAATCTTTTAGAGTATTTTAGAACTTGAACTTCTTGTGTAATTTTTGACTAAAAATAAGAAAGATAAACTCTTCACTGAAGCTCATCTCCCCCAGAAAGCCGTACGCTGGAAGGGTGACATTAAGGCAGTGAAAACAGCCAGGCCAGATGCCTGCTCGACACCGGTTTGTCCTTTCCTGAACTTCAAAGGCCCTGTCCACTGTCACTGGGAGGGAACTCTCTCAGCCATGCTTCAGGCTGGAAGTGGGACAAATGGGCCCCAGTGGGTCTCTAGTCTTCCTCCATCCTGAAGGTCTGCTCTGGTAGTCTGTGTTGCAAGGAGTTTTTAATGAATGTTTTAGTTAGCATACAAAATAATGGATTTCATTAGGACATTTTCATACATATATACCATTGTGCCTTTCTATGTTCACACCTTCAACTCCCTTCTCCCATCCTGCTTTCTACCTTTCACTGATATTCTTTCTATGTGTAAATATTTCTTCTGTTGCTTTTATGTAACATATACAAGAAAACACACACACACACACACACACACACACACACACACATACACACAGAGAGTTTTATTTAGTCATAAAAAGAATAAAGTGATGTCACTTGTAGGAAAATGGATGGAATTAGAGTTCATCATGTTAAGTGAAATAAACAAGACTCACCACCACCCCCAATTACTTTTTCTCTCATATGTAGAATGTATATAAATACATATATGTGTGCTTATATGTGTAAAAGGAAGACTATGGACTATGATGAGGAGAAGACTAAATGGGAAAGGGAGAAACCAAGAGAAGGTAGGAAAGAACATAGATAAAATATTACATATTTTCTCTCATAGGTTGAGAGCTCCTGCCCCTCCTCTCCCATCAGTGCACAGGAGCTCAGCCTCTGCCTCTGAGACCCTGTGGCAACGCAGACAACTTGGGAAAAGGTGTGCCATGGGTGGGCGAGACTCCCCTCTGCAGGAGCAATCCTTGCTCCTTTGGGCATCTGCACACCACAGCTCCATGACCAACCTCCCTGCCCCCCACATCCCGAGCTGCCTCCTGTGAGAAAGTCCCGCAGGATCTGACCACAGGGGTGGGACACACACTTCAGGCAGGATACCGATTCTCCAGCTCTTCTGTTTTTCTTTATAAACCAATGACAAGAGGAAGAAACTGTCTTTCTTTTCCTGTTTGTCCAGGGTCCCATGGGGGTTTCAGATAGCCCTGCAGGCCCCAATAATCTCCAAAAAGTCGCCCTGGAGCCATTGACTTCAGCCTGAGGAGCAGCAGCCACACTCTACTCCAGAGATGCCAACTGCATTCTCTTTTCCTCTCTTACTTATGAATCTTTAAAGAGAAATATGGAATATGAATTGAAGCAGGAGGACAGTTAAAAATACAACTTCAATGAGTTATATTTCACATGCAGTGCTGTTCATCCAGTTAAAAATATACAATTCGACAGAATTAATGTATTTGAATTTATGTAACCACCATCACAATCAATTTTATATTTTCATCGCTAAAAAGAAGCCCAGCTCCATTAGCAGTGACTCTCAAGGGAGGTTTCAAAAAATGGCTCCATGTGTTTCTTGAGCAATAGCTGCCCATCTTTTGTTCTTTTCCTGGGCTTAACTATTCATTCACTATCTTCCAGCTGAGCTGTGCCTACAATGGTCTCTCTGTAAAGACTTAATTAATTGATGACAGTTGGGTTTTCTTCCCTTGGGGGCACCAACCTTACATTGTTCTTGGTAAATTTGATTTTTGAATTTCTCCTGTCTTTTCCCTGGAGAATCGTGAATGGGTTGTTCTTAGGAAATTGTAGGATGTTGTGCATCAGTTTTTCAATAATTTACAATTTAAATCACACGTTTAGACACACAATTCTATTTTATCCTCCCAAACAACAGTTAAATGAAAAAAATAGCAGTATCTATAAAGTGCCTTTCTGGGCCAGGCAGTCCTAAGTGCTTCTCATATTTACAAAATTAATCTAATACTCTTCTAGTCATAATGGATTCCCAAACTGAATATACTAAAATATACTCAGCAGTGTGATAGTGTGGGGGTGCAGAACCTTTAGAATGGGATTAAAGGAGGAGAGATTATTGCCATAGACAAGGGCTTCTGGAAGGCAATCCATTCCTACCATCTCTCTTACCTCCAGAGGACTCAGCAAGAAGACCCTCATCAGACATGGAGGGTGGGCTTTGGTATTGGATCTTTCCATTTCTAGAACTCTAAGAAAGAAGTTTCTGTTATTTCAAGTTACCCAGTGCAAGGTAGTTTGCTACAGCAATACAAACAGAAGGCAAATTCTCACCATCTGAAGAGACAAGTCTGATTAAAATTAACCAGAAGCACAGAGAAGTTCCGTGATAACAAGCCCGAAGGTCATGGAGCTCTGAAGGCAGAGTAGAGGCCAGGGGTACATGCAGTGTTTCTTGTCTTGGCTCCAAACATTGCTCATTGCTTTCAACTTTCCTATTTCAGCAGCAAATTCTGACAGGGGCCTAGTTAGAACTTGAACGCAAGTACTCACAGCCCAGGCCCCATGCTATTATCAACTAAGAGCCCCCACAGATCACTTGCCCCCAAATCTCGCAAGGTTCACAGAACTTGAGTTCTTTGGCTAGGTCTATACATTGCATCCCCCTCCCCACATTGTGGACAACATGACTGAAACTTCATGTCATCAAATACATTGTTATGGCACTCAGAGTGTTTAGAGAGACCCCTCAAATGCTAACAAGTGTGATTGTATTGGATACAAAATAATATTCAAGTCAATTTCCAAGGCCAGTTTTCCCTTATTGTCCACGGCCCTCCGTAACGTCTCTCTCTGTCTCTTTCTCAGTATGTTCTATCTCAAGCATGGAACACAGCACATGGATTTAATCACCACAGCAGTGGTTTGAGTGTGTGCTCAGCTAATCAGAAAGAGCAGTGGCAAGCCCAAGAATCCATTTCAGTTGTATATCATTTTAAAAGAGTTGACATACGTGTCCTTTAGAGAGAAAAATAATCAAAGTTTACAAAGCGAAAGCCAGTTCTGACCTGCCAACTGCAATGATTGGTCGCACACAAGAGAGCTGTGGAATTCCGAGGCCATTTGGGTTGTGTTAAGTCTGCTGAAACAGCGTCGAGTTTGATGTCTGCCACTTTAAACGGTTTAATGACTTTTGGATAAGCCTTCAGAGGTAAATGGTTAAATCACCAAATGCTCCATAAAATAATTATACAAACAATTTTCTGGCTAATTATCTAACATGAACAGAAGCACACAGCTGCTAAGATATATAATTGCTGTTTCATCAGGGCTAGCTACTGTATTTACATAATTCCTTTACTGATCTTGGTGTAGTTTGGTGGAGGGAATTAACATAATATCCCATGAAATGAAAGAGTTAAAGACACAACTCTGGTCCCAGCTGGTAGATAAGAGCAGTGACTTACTCTGATATTTTTTTTAAGGCAATGGATTATAATCTTTAAATCTATGTACATTTGTATGGCATATGTAAGTCCTTAGGTGGTTATATTTAGATTAAGTTAGGGTAGAGATAAATTTTGACTCTGTTATCTGTATAATGTACATACAGAGAAATAAGCATGTAATTGGACAGTTCACAAACTGAACTCCCTCGGGGAATAAGTGGAGTAAGAAATAGAATATTATCAGAACCTCAAAATCCTGCCTTGTCTCCCCTCCAGCTCCTACTCCCTCCAAAGAGAGATGCTATCGTCATTTCTAGCTGGAGACGCACTTGGCTTGTGTTGTACTGAGTTTGAATGTGATCACAGAGTGCGTGGTTTCTCGTGTCTCTGCTGTCTTTGATCATGTTTCTAAGTTTCACTCTTTGGCAATTTGCTCACTATCACTAGTAATATGATATCCCATTGTACAAGTGAATCATATATTGCCTATCATTTTACTATTGAGAGGTTTTTGAGTAATTTCTGGTTTAACAATATTACGGATAATGATGTTTGTGTCTCTTAGTGAACATATGTCTATGCCTGAGAGTGGTGTGTGTGTGTGTGTGTGTGTGTGTGTGTGTGTGTGTGTGTGTTCCACTTTATTAGATACTGTCAAACACTTCTCCTGAAAGGTTGTACTAATTTGTACTCCCTTCAGCACTGGATGAATGGGGATAGAATTGTGAAGCATTCTAACTGATGCATGCTAAACCTAAAGGGCAATGCAAGGTAAGAAAGGCAGGAACAGTTGCTCTAAAGGAAAGGACTCCAAAGCCAAGGCCTAGTGAAGAAAGGGTCATCTGAGAAGGTAGCACAGAGGAGGAATCACATTCGAGGTATTCTGGTACACAGCACGCACACTAGAGAACACCCAACCGCACACTCCCTTTTCTCCCCAGTCTACTTGGAGCATGCTGAAGTGCTGCCTGGGTCTGAAAGACCACTCTGGAGGCTTGGGGTTGCCTCTTTTCTTAATACATAGCTGCCTTTGCTAGAGTACGACAAATACCTAACTCTGATGTAGGGTGCATCTGAGACTGAAGTGTCATAAGCTACAAGCTGTGTTCCCTAAATTCCATACACTGCAGTCCTAACCCCCGGGCTGGTGAGATGCCTCAACAGGTCAAAGGGCACGCTAGCAAGTAGGACAACCCAAGTTCAGTCTCCAGAACACACATGGTAGAAGGAGAGAACCAAACGCACACGTTGTCCTCTGACCTCCACATGTGTATCATGCGTGAGCACCCTCACTCCATACACTAACTAACTAACTAAATAACATGAAAAAATCTTAATATCCAGTGTGATGGTATTGGGGATAGGACTTCAGTTAGGTGAGTGGGTCAAGAGAGCAGCAGTCTTTATGAATGGGATTAGTGTCCTTAAAAGAGATCTCAGAGAAGACCTCTCTTGCCTTTTCACTATGTGCAGGCATAGTGGGAAGACAGTATCTGCAAGTCAGAAAGCAGGTCCTCCCCAGAACCGGATCACACTTGTTCCCTGGCCTTGCTTTTCCAGCCTCCAGAACTGTGAGGAATGAATTTCTGTTTCTAAGGGCACCATACTCTTCGGCACTGGCGTAGAGCAGCCACACCAAGATGAAGGGAAATGGTGGGTGGGGAGGTAAACCAGAGAAGAGAAAAATCACACAGATTTCTTCATGGCTTGGCCCTCCTAAGATGGACAGGAGCAGTGGGGTGGGTGGAGAAGGAGGGAAAGAGAGGAAGGAGGGAGGGAGGGAAGGAGGGAGGGAGGGAGGAAGGAATATGTTTAGAATTCTTGAAAGACGAACAATGGTTACCTTTTTGGCTTCTTGATAAAACTATTATTAACAGTCATACAGTCTCTTTAAATATAAATATACCTCTAAGAAGTAACTCGCTGTTTTCCCAATTGAGTTACATCTGCATTAGCAGATTAGGAAAGTCCTCCTCAGTCACATTGAGGAATGCCAGGCAGGAGGTCATGTGACTTTGCTATCATGCCTCTAGATCTATTTACTGCCTCACCTACCCAAATTTAAACTCATTCATTGATTAAGTTGATTTTTACCATTTTAGAGTAATTTTAGGCAAAAGTTCTTAACCAGATTCACAGACAGACTTCAAGGGGTTTCTGGTTCTTCTGATCTCACATGCCTGGATGGTGGGTTGACCTCTGCTATAAGATTCTCACGGGAGTCTGTCAAAAACACTCTTTAAAAAAGCATACTGCTATAGGGATGTGCTGCGTAAAGGAATATGACCATGGATTCAATAACATGCAGTTACCGAGATAGAAAATGCCGAATTAAATATAGCAATAAGATGCCTGAAAGAATAATATCTTCAAAAATGTAGAATAATGTGCTGTGCTTGATTATTAAAATGTAAAATAAGAGGCATGTTCAGAGAAATAAAGATTGAAACAGTTCACCATCAAATTTAAGTCCTTACCAAAGGAACTCATTAAAGATTGTGGTGATTTGAATGAAAACGGCCCTCATAGACACACAGATTTAATGATTTGGTCCACAGTTGTTGAACTATTTGGGAAGGTTAGGAATTATGGTCTTATTGGAGGAGGTGTGTCACTGGAGGTGGGCTTTTAGATTTTAAAGTCTGTTCCATTTCCGGTTAGTTCTCTTTGTTTCCTGCTGGTGCCTAGGGATGTATTCTCTCAGGTACTGCTCCAGCCTTGTGCTTGTCTGCCTGCTGCCATGCTCTGCCATGATTGCCACTAACTCTAACCCTCTGGATCTCTAGCAAGTTCCAGATTTAATGCTTTCGTCTATAGCTTTCCTTGATCATAGTTTCACAGTGGTGGGACTCTAACTAAGACACAGACATGCTTCAGGAAATGATCATTTTAATCCCAAAGAAATGGAGATCAAGAAGGAAACATGAGCCCAAAAATTTATAAACACGTTTGTTAATCTAAGAAGCATTTTTTTAAAAAGACAACTAAGGGATTTCCAAATGTAAAATTAAAATCCTAGAGGACATTAGCATGGTCACAGAGAGGATGAGAAACTGAAATTAGAAAGTACAAGTTCATCATATAATATTTAGGATGAAGACGGAGACCTGCTTCACTCTGGACTTTAAACAGGAATTGTTTAAAAGCTTAAAAGTGAGTAAGGGGAAAACACACACAGGAAAGAAAGGACTGAAGAATACTGTATCACCCCAATAATGAACAGAAGTAGAAAAAAGTGAGACAATATAGCAGTAATCTTAGTAAATGTGAGCAGATTGACTTGCTCAGGGTGGAGATCCTTAGATTCAGATATGAAACCCATCTTCACACTGCTGTGGGAGAGAAGAGCAACACGGTGAAGTTTGGAGATGGAGAGCGTGGAGGAAGTCCAGGGAGTAAGACAGCCACGAGGGAATGCTGAGGGGTGGCTGTCAGAGGCACTAGCCTAAATCGGAATGTCTTCACCATTTCAGGCTCCTGATGTGGTCAGTGAGTGGAGCCGAGAGAATTTATGGAAGGCATTTCTCTATTCTCCATTTAGAAACAGATCAAGGAGTAAATACTGAAAAAAATTGGTATTTTGACTAACACAATTAGTTCAGATTAAAGCAAATCTGTAAGGAAGCCCATATTATTCAAATAGAGAATTTATTCCTTTCAAGCACATTATGGTAGTAATCTGAACAGCAAAGAATGGAGAATAGACTTCCTTCTCCTTCCACAGTACAATATCAGACACAGACAACAACCAAAGAGCCAGGCAAACGCCTTATGTTCAGAACCTAAAATAATCTTATTAATATTTATGAATCAGAGAATAAGTGATAATGGAACTTATGAAATATTTAGAACTCAATGACCACAAAACAGTACCTATAAAAGCTTTTTGTGTGGCTTCAAATTTGCATTCATTAAGATGATGTGGTAACTGCAATTATAAAGGTTATTTATTGTTGAGGTTGTGGAGGGAGATGAGGATTAGCTTCCTTTGGAGGCATGTTCATCTGAGAAGAGCTAGATGCAGAGGACTAGGGGGCTAACTCAGTGGTAGATCATTTGCCCAAAGAACACAAAGCCTGTAGATCCATTCTCCCAGCACCTCAAAGCAAGCAAGCAAACAAACAAACAAACAAACAAAGCCAGATGATAGAAGATAGGAAGGAAGAAGTAGAGGAAAAACTTAAAGGAAAATGCCCATGAGAAGAACTCAGTGAAAATCACTACAGGAGATGCCCGTGTTTCTCAGACCTGCCTTTGGAAAAGTCCCGTTTCAAAGCAAGAAAACGCACAGTGGTCTTGGTCATATGCTAATCTCTCACAAGCGACATGGAAAGTACATTACTGTTTAGGTCATGACTCTCCTGTAATTGCTAGGGTTTCCATTTCCCACATCCTATTGACATCACTGCTAAAATTTGTACTGCTCTTATGTAGAGTCATTGTGCATTTTAAATAGAAATGTATGCTAAAATTTTAAAACGTCAACCAAGATGAATATACTCCATCCCCCAAAAGCAAACTTCAGTCTGTCTTGGCAGTCTAACAAAGAGCAGGCACTTCCCTTTCATTGATTATCTAAATGATATTTTCTCTGCAGTTCACTTTGACAGACCCGTGTCAGATAGTTCTTATGGGTTCCCATTTCACATGAAAGAACTGACTCTACAGCATGACTGAGACTAGCCCCACTCTCTAATAAGTAGGTAAAAAAGGCTTGGGGCCCTTTGGGACCTTCCTGAGGTCACACGCATCTAAGGAGTGGAGCCAGAGTTTCAGTGAATACTGTGCAGCAACCACAATTTAAACAAAATTCAGAATTCTCTTGTCCACTTTGATTGCTCACGCATCCTTAAGATGCACAAGGGATTGTGTCTGTAAAGCCATTCTGACAGCCAATTACACCCCTGCTCCCTGTCTCTCTACTCGACAGGACATGTTCAGGGCCCCAATTCTTAGAAGGATGGCGTCCTTCTCTTAGGGTCATCTCTCTCAGACCAACAGTAAGAGAAGACAGTTGAAAATAGGGAGGAAAGAAACTAAAACTCTAGTTTCCTCTAAAAAGGAAAACAAAATATATATATTAAAAAGGCAAGAACTAAATACATGTAAATCTTGACAGATAATGATTGATTTATTTTACCTTGGAAACAAAAACGGTCCAAGCCGACTAGTTCAATTAATCACTGTAGTAGCTACAATGTATAGCAGGTAGTTTTCCCCACAATTTGGTTTTCTATCCAATAGACACAATTCAATACAAAAGACAGAAAAATTGGCCAAAACCAACCTGCATGGGAGGAGGATGAACCAAGTTTATTTTAAATAGTGTTTTAGAAAAGACTACCAACAGCCAGACCAGTATTTAAACAGCCATGGACTGATAGAATCTTCCATAGACCCTTTATGCTGTGTGTGGGTGCAACTAGTGTTTTTCACTGGGAGAGTTCTGTGGCTGTGGGGCACTTAGTCATGGATTTTCTGCAACAATTCCACAAGGAGCAAAAATGTGCTGGAAATAACTGAGAAACTTCAGAACCAGAACACTGGTTGTGTTTTCCCTCAAGTCAGCAGAAGGTCAGACTGCAGAGGCAGAGAGAGTGACCTGGATGCAACAGAATTTACATAACTCTTGGAGAAAACTGAACCCGACATTACAGAAATGGTACAAATGAGCTATTGCCCAGTCTAACTGAAAGTCCATTATCCAAATGAACCGGTGTCGTTCATCAAGGCACTGATATCCTTGCTTATCCAAGATGGGTGCTTAATTCAGTTTTTGTTTCAGTAACAAAACACCTGAAGTTGGATATTTTACAAAGAAATGAGTTTTATTTGACTCATGATTCTGGAGACTGGAAAATCCAAACATGGTTCTGGAGTCTGGTGAGGGATCCCCAGGGCTATAGCATGACACTATAGAGAAGTAGAAAAGGAAATTGGTGCATTTCAGAAAAGACTGAGAACATCGGGGGTGGCTCTGCTTCAAAACAACCCACTCCACTAACCTGGTCCAATGAGCACCGTATTAGTGTCTTCAAACATGGCGTCTTTCCATGAGCCTTGCCTCTGAAAGATCTGCCACCTCTTGTATTATTGCACCAGGAGTCACATTTCCAGCACATGAACTTCTGGGATATAGTCAAACAAATCCCCACCATAGCAGGGGCCCATCATACCCTCAAGTCACCTCCATAAAAAATCAGCCTGATTATCCTCTACCAGCCTACAACATAGATTTTAGGACGGGGAAGACATTGCTAATAAAAACTATACACTTAATGCTGAATAATTTTCAAAGTGATTTCACATCCATTCTTCAATTCCACCCTCCAAAGAACCTTGTAAAATATTCTCTGCATTCTTCAGGTCAGAGAAAACAAGATTTGAGGAGGATGACATACGTGTATACTGTTAAGGGACCTAGATCACAGCTCATGGACTATCAACTGCCATCTCTTCTACTAGAGTCTCGTCCTACCTCAGCCCAGATCAGTCTTTTTTCAGATGACACTCTAGTCATAGAATAGCCAGGACTAGCAGCATGACCTTCCCAATCCTGCCCCTGTGAGGCACTTCCTCTACAGTTATGAAAGAGACAACAGGAAGTAGCGTGTCCGGAGTCGTGTACACTCCAGTTTCTGGAGAGAGTCTTTTCTCCACTGGGCCCAGGCTCAGCCTGAAGCCAGAAATCTGCTAACTGCCATCATGTTGCCTTGCTTCCGCAGTGGGAAAGACAGGGTGTTTACTCTCTTCCAAAGAGTCATGGGAGATTTGGGCTCACTGTTCTTCCCATTCTGCTCTGTGAGATGAAATAAAAATGTAAACTCATAATTGAAACTGTTTAGGTCCTGAAAAGGGCCTGTTGTATGCAAAGACACTGGTATTGGGTTTTCTGCAACTTTGCTTCAGATGCAGATTCTGAATTTTAGTCTAAAATATATTTCCTCTATAATAACAAGAGAAACTGTGAACTATAGTATTGGTTGCTTGTTGTACAAAGCCATAGGTCTGAAAATAACAGGGTGTATGAAGATGGTTCAAAAACCAGTAGGTAACAAAATCTAAATGGGTGGCAGAAAATGGCACCTGATGAAAAATGCTCTAGAACAGAGGTTCTCAACCTTCCTAATGCTGTGACCCTTTACTACAGTTTCTCATGTTGTGGTGACCCCCAACTATAAAATTATTTTAGTTGTTACTTCATAACTGTACTTTTGGTACTGTTGTGGATCTTAATGTAAATATCAGTATCTTCTGACGGTCTTAAGTAACCCCTGTGAAAGGGTCTTTCAACCTCCAAAGGGGTCACAACACACAGGTTGAGAACTGCTGATCTAGAGGAGTCAGGATAATGGATGTTAAACGTACATTATCAGAGAGTCCCAGTTCCTACAAGGAAAGATTTTACTGGAGTGGTGCACATACAGATAACAATGATGCTGGATAGAACTTCAAAACAAAACACAACAGTTGATGGGACTGGAGAATTATCAGCAGTAGGCAGAGACAGGGGAGTATGCGCCCCATGACCTATGAAAGAACACAGTTATTCTCAGAAGAGAATCCCAGGTCTTTGTGCGGCACAGAGTTTATGAAGTCAAGCAAAACCCCACACTCTGTTTGAACTGAAGGAATACAAAAGACTAGGTGGATAGACAAAAAGACTGGAAACTCCTCAGAAAAGATGGAATCATGGCACTGATAGAGAGTGCTGAATTCTGTATATTAATTTTTTTTCAAATCCTTGATTGACTTCTGTTTTAAAAGATAGTCCTATCTCAGATCACTGCTGGTGTCCCGGCCAGCGGGATCTTCAGCAGAGACCCTAGAAGGGGGAATGGCAAATGAAGGGACAAGAGACACAAAGAATTGACAGCAAGACAGTATTCTGATCAAGCTGCAAAATTTTATTTTTCTCAGGTGGGTTTTATAGTAAGCAGACCAGGAAACTTTCTTTGGGAAAAGATCAGGGGACTGTTGAGTTGCCAAGCAACCCAACCAAGCAACCTAACCACAAAACATTGTTTCTAATGGTCACTGTAGCAGAAAGATAAGGAAATGTTAAGTTATTTTCTAATAACTCAGGACTTGTCCAGGCATGTCAAAAGTTTCTGGTTAGTGGTTTAATACTGGACAACAGAAACTTAACTCAGGCAGGCAATATGGCATGGCTCTTAAAATTGTCTTCAGCATGCTGGGTATTTTTTCTAGTGATGTGACAAAGCACTATGACCAAGGCAACTTATAGAATTAATGCAGGCTTACAGTATCACTGGTGAGTCCCATGACCCGGTGGTGGGGAGCACGGCAGCAGACAGGCAGGCATTGGGCTGGAGCGATAGTTGAGAGCTTACGCCTTATCCACAAACAGGAAGCAGAGGGAGCTCACTGGGAATGGCCTGGGTTTTTGAAATCTCAAAGTTCACTCCCAGTAACACACCTTCTCCAATAGGCCATACATCTTAAGCCTTCCCAAATAGTTCGACCATCTGAGGACCAAGCATTCAAATACATGAGCCGATGGGAACCATTATCATTCAAACTACCACCTTGGGGATACCTGAAACTTATAACAATATGCTGTAAGATACAAACAATATTTACTATAGGAGATAATTAGAATACTTGTCATCTCACACATGTCTCACACACATTTCAGTGACAAAAACAGCTAAAGACCACTTAACACATGACTATTGTACAAAAAAAAAACCAATTTAATTAACTTTAGTTCTTATGTTATACATGATAATCTAAACTTGTTCACCCTACACATCTGGCATTTTGCATCATTTAATCTCCCCACTTCTTAACCACTTATCCACATTTGTAGGCTCATTCTCTATTCCATGTATTCAAGTTCTTTTTAAAGCAAATATTCCTTATGTAGATAAGACTCCACATAATTTTGCTATCAAAAAGGTGATAACATCTCTTAATATCAATGGACTCAATGCAACAATAAGAAGACAAAGGCTAACAGAATGGATATGAAAACAGGATCCATCCTTCTACAGCATACAAGAAACACACCTCAACATCAAAGACAGTATTACCTCAGAGTAAAGGGTTGGGAAAAGATTTTTCAATCAAATGGACCTAAGAAGAAAGCCAGTGTAGCTATCCTAATATCTAACAAAATAGACTTCAAGCTAAAATTAATCAAAAGAGATGGAGAAGGACATTTCATATTCATCACAGGAAAAATTCACGAAGATGAAGTCTCAGTTCTGAACATCTATGTCCCAAATACAAGGGAACCCACATTTGTAAAAGAAACATTACCAAAGCTTAAATCACACATCAAAACCCACACACTAAGAGTGGGAGACTTCAACACCCC
This sequence comes from Peromyscus eremicus, assembly GCF_949786415.1. Lineage (NCBI taxonomy): Eukaryota > Metazoa > Chordata > Mammalia > Rodentia > Cricetidae > Peromyscus > Peromyscus eremicus. The sequence continues at coordinate 15,950,982 of NC_081418.1, forward strand.
ACTTTCACCAATAGACAGGTTTGCCAGACAGAAACCTAACAGAGAAACAAGGGAACTAACAGATATTATGACTCAAATGGACTTAATGGAGTTAATAGGCATCTACAGAACATATCATCCAAACACCAAAGAATATACCTTCTTCTCAGCACCTTGTATCTTATCAGACCACCTTGGGTTAAAGTTAGAGTTCAACAACATAAACTACAGAAAACCTACAAACTCATGGAAACTGAACAACTCTCAACTGAATCACCACTGGGTCAAGGAAGAAATAAAGAAAGAAATTAAAGACTTCCTAGTATTCAATGAAAATGAGTGTACAACATACCCAAACTTATGGGGCACTATGAAAGCAGTGATAAGAGGAACATTCATAGCACTAAGTGCCTATATGAAGAATTTGGAGAACTCTAGCAGTTTAACAGCACACCTGAAAGCTCTAGAACAAAAAGAAGCAAACTCACCCAGGAGGAGGAGATGACAGGAAATAATCAAACTGAGTTGAAATCAATAAAATAAAAACAAAGAGAACAATACAAAGAATTAATGAAACAAAGAATTGGTTCTTTGAGAAAATCTACAAGACATACCCTTATCCAAACTAACCAAAAGGTAGAGAGAGAATAACCAAATTAACAAAATTAGAAATGAAAAGG